>NW_022436976.1:8017655-8018493 GCF_009761245.1 Sapajus apella | reverse complement strand
AACTTCTAGTGCTGTATTGAATAGGAGTGGTGAGAGGGGGCATCCTTGTCTAGTGCCACATTTCAAGGGCAATACTTCCAGCTTTTGCCCATTCAGTATGATATCGGCTGTTGGTTTGTCATAAACAGCTTTTATTATTTAGAGATACGTTCCGTCAATATCTAGCTTATTGAGGGTTTTTAGCATAAAGGGCTGTTGAATTTTGTCAAAGGCCTTCTCTGCATCAATTGAGATAATCATGTGGTTTTTGTCTTTGGTTCTGTTTATGTGGTGAATTACATTTATAGACTTGCGTATGTTGAACCAGACTTGCATCCCCGGGATGAAGCCTACTTGATCATGGTGGATAAGCTTTTTGATGTGCTGTTGCAATCGGCTTGTCAGTATTTTATTGAAGATTTTTGCATCTATGTTCATCATGGATATTGGCCTGAAGTTTTCTTTTCTTGTTGAGTCTCTGCCGGGTTTTGGAATCAGGATGATGTTGGTCTCATAAAATGATTTGGGAAGAATTCCCTCTTTTTGTATTGCTTGGAATAGTTTCAGAAGAAATGGTACCAGCTCCTCTTTTTATGTCTGGTAGAATTCAGCTGTGAACCCATCTGGACCTGGGCTTTTTTTGGATGGTAAGCTCTTAATTGCTGCCTCAACTTCAGACCTTGTTATGGGTCTGTTCAGGGTTTCGGCTTCTTCCTGGTTTAGGCTTGGCAGGAGGCAAGTGTCCAGGAATTTATCCATTTCTTCCAGGTTTACTAGTTTGTGTGCATAGAGTTGTTTGTAATAATCTCTGATGATGGTTTGAATTTCTGTGGAATCTGTGGTGATATCCCCTTTATCG
>NW_022436976.1:7943362-8007655 GCF_009761245.1 Sapajus apella | reverse complement strand
TCATGGAATATTATGCAGCCATCAAAAACGATGAGTTTGGGTCCTTTGTAGGGACATGGATGAACCTGGAAACCATCATTCTCAGCAAACTGACAGAAGAGCAGAAGATCAAACACCGCATGTTCTCACTCATAGGCAGGTGTTGAACAATGAGAACACATGGACACAGGGAGGGGAGCACTACACACTGGGGTCAGTTGGGGGGAAATAGGGGAGGGAGGGTGGGGGGTGGGAAGCTGGGGAGAGATAGCAAGGGGAGAAATGCCAGATGTAGGTGATGGGGAGGAAGGCAGCAAATCACACTGCCACGTGTATACCTATGCAACAATCTTGCATGTTCTTCACATGTACCTCAAATCCTAAAATGCAATAAAATAAATAAATGGGGAAAAAAAAGAATCATTAGCTTATATAAAAATTTTATTGAAGGAATAAAAAGTTAAAAACATATTTACCAGAGAATAAATGAAATTTGCCTTGGCACCTGTATTAGTCAGGGTTCCGTAGAGGGACAGCACTAATAGGAGATACACACACACACACACACACACACACACACACACACACACACGGGGAATTTATTAAATATTATCTTACATGATCACAAGGTCCCACAATAGGTTGTCTGCAAGCTTGAGGAGCAGAAAGAGCCAGTCCGAATCTCAAAGCTGAAGAATGTGGAGTCCAATTTTGAGGGCAGGAAACATCCAGCATGGGAGAAAGATGGAAAGATGTAGGCCGGGGGGCTAAGCCAGTCTCACCTTTTCACTTTTTCTGCCTGCTTTATATTCGCTGGCAGCTGGTTAGGTTGTGCCCACCAGATTAAGGGTGGGTCTGCCTTCCATCCTCAGCCCTCTGACTCAAATGTTAATCTCCTTGGCAACACCCTCACAGACATAGCCAGTATCAATACCTTGCATCCTTCAATCCAATCAAGTTGACACTCGGTATTAACCATCACGGCACCTTAATTTACCTAACATAGCTAATAAATTTTAGAATTTAATTTTTAATTCAGTTTCCAAAATAGTCGGTTGTGTTACACAGTTATAGCAAGAAGGACCAGTAGACACTGGTCTTATATTAGGCCATTCTACAACTAAAACAATGGTAGTTAATATTACTAATAATTATTCTTGTAAACTTATTGATTCCCTCCGCCTCCAAATTCAATTTTTTCATTACAATTTGAAAATTAAAGCACTGTGCTCTTTAACTCCTGGAAGTTCATGTGGTCAATAATGGGCTTTTCTTATTGCCTAGTTAGATGACTTGTCACATTTTTGGACTTCATTATCTTGGTCTATTGCTGCTATAACAGAGGGCCTGAGATTGGGTAGTTTATGAAGAAAATTAGTTTATTTAGCTTTTGGTTCTGCAGGTGGGAAGTTTGAGGGGGCTTCTGGTGGGGGCTTTTTGCTGTGTCAAAATATGGCAGAAGGTCAAAGGAGAAGCAGCATGTGCAAAAATGGACCAAACACAAAAAGAAACTGCCTTTATAACAACCCACTCTCACAGGAACTAATCAGTTCCTGTGAGAACTAATCCAGCCTCACGAGAGCAAGAGCTCACTACCTCGAGAAGACATTAATTTATTAATGAGGGTTGCAACCCCTGGATCTAAACACCTGCCACTACGTTCTACCTCCCAACACTGCACATTGAATAGCAAGACTCAATATGAGTTTTGATGGGGAAAAAAAAATCACATCCAAATCACAGCACTCATAGTGAACGTATCAGTAAAAACATACTTATGTCTTTTTTCTTATGATGACTATTTTACTTTTCAGTAGTGTATTTACCTGTTTTACAAATTCAAGTTCAAATTCAAATCAAAATGAAATGTGTCAGTAGTAATTTTGTCTCCTTTATTTTCCTAAAGACCAGCAGAACTCACATTCCCTGTGCCCATTGGGGAAGGTCTTGAGAATGCCCTTGGGTTCAGTCCAGTTCACAAGGATTTATTGAACTTCCACTATGTGCCAGAGAGTGAGCCACGTCTTGGGAACACAAAGTTGACTAGGTGAGAATAGGTGAGTAGGTGAGACTAAGTAGGGCCACATGTTGCAGCATTAAAGGTTAAAGTTTAAAATACATCTATGAAACTCTCCACAACTAATAATACATTCTAACAATAATTAATTCAACAAATATTTACAAAGCCTTGCCACATGCCAGGCACTGTGTTAGGCACTGTGTATCCAACAAGACATGACAGTGAACAAGACATGTGCTTTTCCTGGCCGTCTGAAACAGAGCACTTTCATGACACATACTGGCATTAAAAAATAATTGTACATATATATGGGGTACATATGATATTTTGATAAGGTATACAATGTGTAATGATCTAATCAGAGTAATTGGGATACTCATCATGTCAAACATTTATCATTCTTTGTGTTGGAAACATTTCATTCCAAATCTTCTCTTCCAGCTATTTTGAAATATACGGCAAATTATTGTTAACATAGTCACCCTACTGTGTTATTGACCACTAGAACTTGTTTCTTCTATGTAACTGTATTTTTGTACTGATTAGCTAAACTGTCTTCATCCTTCACTTCCCCCATGTATTTCCCAACCTCTTGTAACCATCAATCAACGCTATACCTTCATGAGATCCACTTTTTTAGCTCCCACATATGAGTGAGAACGTATAATATTTATCTTTCTGTGCCTGTGTTATTTTACTTCACATAATATATTCCAGTTCCACCTATGTTGCTGCAAATGACAGCATTTTATTCTTTTTTAATGGATAAATAATATTCCAATGTGTATATATACACCATATTTTCTTTATCCATTCATCCATTGACGGACACTTAGGTCAGTTTCACATGTTGGCTATTGTGAATAGTGCCGCAACAAACAAGGGAGTGCAGATATTTCTTTGACATACTGATTTCCTTTCTTTTGGCTATATACCCAGCAGTAGGATTGCTGGATTAGATAGTATTTCTTGTTTTAGTTTTTTGACGAATCTTTATACTGTTTTCCATAATGGCTGCATTAATTTCCATTCCCATCAATAGTATATGAAACTTCCATTTTCTCCACATTTAAAAAAAACAGAATCTGTTATATTTTTTGTTATATTATTTATATTTATATTATTTATAAATATTTAAATTATTTATATTTATTATATTATTTATTATATTATCTGATAATAGCCATTTTACCTGGGGTAAGATGATATCTCATTGTGGTTTTGATTGCACTTCCCTGATGCTGAACATTTTTCATATATGTGTAGGCCATTTGTTTATCTTCAGGAACATTTACTCAGACACTTGCTCATTTAAAAACTGCATTATTATTATTATTTTTGCTGCTGTATTGCTTGAGTTCCTTATATATTCTGATTATTAATCCTTTGTCAGATTAATAGTTTGAAAATATTTTCTCCCATTCTGTAGGTTGTCTCTTCACTCTATTGATTGTTTCCTTTGCTGTGCAGAAGGCTTTTGGTTTGATATAATCTCATTTGTCTATTTTTGCCTTTTGAAATCTTACAATCATTTTTTTCCCCCAGACCATTGTCTTGAAGTGTTTTCCCAATGCTTTTTTTCTAGCAGTTTTGTAGTTTCATTTCTAATATTTAAGTCTTTAATCCACTTTTAATTAATTTTTGTATATAATGAGAAGTAGGGGTCTAGTTTCATTCATCTGTATATGGATATCCAGTTTTCCCAGCCCCATTTATTGAAAAGACTGTCTTTTTCCCAATGTATGCTCTTGGCGCCTTTGTTTAAAATGAGTTGGCTATTATTGTGTGGATGTATTTCTGGATTCTCTATTCTGTTCCATTGGTCTGTATGTCTGTTTTTATGCCAGTACCATGCTGTTTTGGTTCCTATAGATTTATATTATATTTAGAAATTGTGTGATGCCTCTGGCTTTGTTCACAGAGATCAGTAGGATTTCTATATGCTAGCAGTAAACAACCTGAAAGAAAAATTTAAAAAGCAATCTCATTTGCAATAGCTACAAAAATACATAGAAATAAATTTAACCAAGGAGGTGAAAGATCTCTACAATGAAAAGTATGAAATGCTAATGTGAAAAATTGAAGAAGACACCAAAAAATGGAAAGATACCCCTTGCTCATGGATTGGAATAATTAATATTGTTAAACTATCCATACTACCTAAAGTGATTTACAGATTCAGTGCAATTCCTATTTAAATACCAACAACATTCCCAGAAATAGAAAAAAATAGTTCTAAAATTTGTATAGAACCACAAAATAGCTCAAATAATGAAAACAGTCATGAGCAAAAAGAACAGTATTCACTTTGCTCACTGCTGCTGGGATAAACTGTGAAACAGGAATCTGATTTTGTCAATTTATTTGCTTAAAAACCTTGAGTGGCATTCTCATTGCCTGATAAGAAAAGGGTGGATTCCTTGATATGGATTCACACTCTGACCTCAGATTAATTTTTCAGTTTCTACTTCTTCTCATAAGTCCTAGGCTGTGGCTAGACAAGGGTACTTGCCAATTCCCAAACACGTCATGTGTTTCATGCCTCTATGCTTTTGCAAACACAGTTTCTTTCTTTTTCCTGGAAAGTCCTAACCCTCTTACCAGTTCACACATGCATATCTTCCACACTTTTCCTTTTGTCAAACTTCTACTCACTCATATGTAACCTCTTCAATGACCTCCCAAGCATAATTTACTATGTTTCTGTAGCAATGTAGTCTGCTTATCTACTATATCACTTTACCACAGTTATTTTTGTGTCAGTATACTGGGCTAAATTACAAAATCTTGGAAGGGTTCTAAACTGGATGCAGCTTTTGTTTAAATTATCTCCTGCACTGAAACTCCATCCTTCTTCCCAGGGTGTTGTTTTTGTTTACTGTTGCACCTTCCCAGGAACTTCTATGTTCAAGATCTCACGAACTTAGAACTGCCTGGTGGAGCATTCAGGGCAAATCAAATCATATCCAGCTCACAGTCAAAGAGACTGAAGCACAGATGCATAAAGTGCTTGTTTCAAAATAATTAAAGTACTGGGATTATGAAGATTTTCACCTCTGCCTATTCATATCCATTCTGCTATTTGTCCATATGAAAGATTACATAGAATTCCTTTCCTATCTATAAAATTCTAGCCAAGTTGAATCCAAATCAAGGCCTGTGTGTTAGAATGACTATAAATAAACTCAGTAAAATAGAATTTCTTCATATAGTCCTTTCTAAGGTAGCTAAGAGGATGGGTAGTTGTGATGATGGTTTGTTCTCTGAACTCCACCAGGTAGTATTGCTGAGCTTTCTTTGGCTCTAGTCTGTTGATTCTGAGGGCTCCTGGATCTGGGTGGTGGTTTCTATCATTGCTGCTGCCTTGCTTTTCTTGCGTTGATCGCAGGGCTGCTGTCTGTCAGTGTCTTCACTTCTCCCACTGCACTAGTAGTAGGGTCAGTTCTCAAACTGACAAATATTCTTCCTCGGGGTATAAGATTTTGGGCCTATAAAATGTAACCTGAGGACATGATGGGCCTCCCCTCTGTGAAACTCAAAGTTATCACTCTTTAACAGTGATACATTTAGGGTGATGTTCTCATACTTTAGGGTAAGTTCCCTATATTTTAGTGGGAATTTCCTCTGCTGGGGCTGTTTGCTTTTTTCAGTGCATTAATCTTAACATTATACCCACAGTCATCTCCATTACTTTTCTAAGAGCCTTTAGGAGTCTGATACGTGTAGGTTTTTATTTCACTTTATTTAAACCAACAATTATTGAACACCTATTATACCTCAGACACTATGCTAGACTATAGAGTGTTCCATTTAATATTCTCAAAACACTGGGATATTCCCATTAGCCCTCTGTTCAGATGAGAAAACCTAGGATCTGAGAGTTAAATAACTTGCCCAAGGTATCAAAGTCACTAAGTGTCAGATGTGGAACTGAAACTCAGGCCTGTCTGATCCCAGAGCCTATGTTCTTTCTCATGCTTCATGCTACAAACTGGTACACGTGCCACCATGCTCTATAAGGCTTTAGAGGATTCAGCAAACTTTACCCTGAAGTTAGCATTTAGGAGATTACTGGGAGATTATCCTGCTACTATCACAAGTGACAGTAAAATCTATAAGATTTGTAAGAAATTGTGAATGGAAGTAAAAGGCAGCCTTCTGTACATATTTCAGTTTTGCTCTCCTTCTTAACTACAAACATAGGGGAAAGACTATTTTTTTTGCAACTTAACTTTCTAAGCGGCTTAGACATTTTTGAGGGCTTCTTATTTTCTCTACTTTCATGAGCCCTGTAAGGGCTAACATGCTTAAAATGATGATTATTCTTTCCAGATGTTGGAGTTTTGATTGCAAGGAGAATAGGGGCAGTTAAACGGTGGTGGAGCTGGCACTGCCTCGTGGAAAATATTCGGACACCACCAGGAAAACCTGCCAAGTCTCTTGCAATGTTTTATTTGTATTGATATGTGTCTGGCTTAATCAACTCTGCCTGAGGTTGTGGGAATGGTTAGAATGACCAAGCAAAAAAACTCTGGGGATATTTTCCCCCTTCTCACTATGATTCCTGAGTATTAAGCAGATTAATGATAGAACCAGTTCTGCATTTAGGTAAGAAAGTGAACAAAATCTATACCCTCAGGGGCTATGTTAAGTATCTTAAGAAATCGTAAAACTCAGAAAGCAAATGAGAAATAAGATTGGAAGAAAATTCAGAATATTTAAATGAATAGTTGCCTATAAAACTACCATTTTGTGATTTAAGAAAATCATTGATTTACCATTAAATCATATTAATTTTTAGAATTGTGTCTTCTGCTTTAAAAAAAGTGCTTCAGAAGATGGCTGACTACCAGCAGCCAGTGTGCACTGCTCTCATGGAGAGAAATGGGAGGGGTGAGTGAATACAGCACCTTCAACAGATACATCCAGCTACATGTATCGGCATTCATCAAGAAAACAACTTGACCCATGGAGAACAGAGAAAAGCAAGGCAAGATGACTGCCCACCTGGGAGTGACGAGGAGCCAGGGGAGCCCTCTCTGTTTAGGGAAGCAATGAGTGTGTATGCGGCTCTGGGTACCCACGCTTCTCCCATTTATCTTTGAAAACCTCTGGTTAAGAGATCTCCTCATGAACCCACCCCACCAGGGCCTGTGGTCTGACGCAGAGCTCTGTGGTGTTTTGGCAGAGCAGCTGCTTTGGCACACGCAGAGCCCTACGAGCTTTAGAAATACAGGCTTCCCAGCAAAAGTGACTGCAACTCTAGCAACGAGGGAGGTTAGAAACTCATATATACCCCTGGGAAAGGGGCTTAATCCAGGATGCTGAGCAGTGATGGTCTGCAGGTCCCACTTCCATGGCATCTCACAGGATAAGACCCACTGGCTTGGGAATCCAGCCATCTACTGGTAGCAGTGTTATGCCTCCCTGAGATGAAGCTCCTGGAAGGAGGGGTGGGCTGCTGTCTTTGCTGTTTCATAGCCTTAGCTATTGTTGCCTTCAGTGCAGCTGCCCTATAAATATGCTGCCAGACTTCTTTTGTATGTGGGTTCCTGGCCCTGTTTCTTATTAGGTGGGACCTCCTGACCAGGATCACCAGCTGCCCTTGCCAATGTTTTCCAGCTGGCAGGGGTTCTATGCCTCCTTGGGGTGAAGAACCCAGGGGTGGGGGAGGGGAGTGGTGGGCCACCATCTGTGCTGTTTTATAGCTTAGCTGTTGTCTTTGGGCTCCAGGGAGTCCAAGCTAATTACGGACTAGAGCAGTAACCCAGCACAGTACAGCAGGTCTATAGAGAAGTGGCCAGACTGCTTTTTCAAGCAGGTCCCAGATCCCATTTCTCTTCACTGTTGGAATCTCATGATCAAGGTCAACAACCACCCCTGCTGGTGTTTTCCAGCCGGCAGCAGTTTCAAACCTCTCTGGGATGGAGCTCCCAGAGGGAAGGGTGGGCTGTAATCTTTGCTGTTCAGCAGCCTTAGCCATTGTTGCTTTCAGCTTTATAGATTCTGAGCCAAACAGTGACTGGAGCAGATACCCCAGCAAAGCCAGCTGCCCTACAGAAAAGTGGCCAGGCTACATTTTATGCAGATCTCCAATCCTATGTCTTTTCACTGGGTGGGATCTCCTGACTGGGGTCTCCAGCCACCTCCTATTGTTGAGTTTGGTTTGTCAACAGGTGCGTGCTTCCTGGGATGGAGCTCCCAGAACAAGAGGAAGGCTGCCATGTTTGCTGTTTCACAGCCTTCACTGTTGATACCTTCAGGTGCTGAAAAATCTCAGGTGACTAGGGACTGGAGCAGAGCCACAGCATACTGCAGCAGCAGTGGAAAAGTGGCCAGACTGTTTTTTACATTTATGGGATCCCTGATCCCATATCTCCTCACAGGGTGGGTCCTCCCAGCCTCGGTCTTTAGCCACCTACCCACCAGAGCTATCAAGCCAGTTCAAGCTCTGCAACTCCCTGGGACAAAGCTCCAAGTAGGAGAGGTAGGTGTAATCTTTGCTGTCCTGTAGCCCTTACCCTTGCTGTCTCTAGGATGTGGAGAGTTCATGGGGACCAGGGGCTACTCCAGACTCGCAGCATGGAGAGCAACCTCATGGAAAAGTGCTGGACTATTTTCTACACAGGTCCCTGTCTCCACATCTCCTCACTGGATAGGGTCGCCTGACCTGGGACTCCAGCACAATTACCCTGCCCTCGCCTGACCATTTCAATTAGAGGCAGCCCAGAAGTGAAAAGAACATCCACATGCAGAGATGAAAAAGAACCAATGCAAGGCCTCTGGTAACGTTAATGCTCAGAAAGTCTTATTTCCTTATTAGTTCTCTAACAAGGGTTCTTAACCAGACTGAGTTGGCTAAAATGACAGAGTTAGACATCACAATATAGATAGAAATGATTATCATTGAGATTCAGGAGAATGGCAAAACTCAATACAAGGAAACTAAGAATCACAATAAAATATACAGGAGTTGACAGACAAAATAGCCAGTATAAAAAAAGAATCTAATTAATCTGATAGAACTGAAAAACATACTATAAAAGTTCCACAATTAATAACAGAATATAACAAGCCGAGGAAAGATTCTTGAAACTTGAAGACTGACTCTCTTGAAGACAAAAAAAAAAAAAAGAATGAAAAGGAATAAAGAAACCTCTGAGAATATGGAATTATGTAAAGAGGCCAAATCTACAAATCATTGGCATCCCTGAAAGGGATGGGGAGAAAGCAAACAACTTCAAAAACACAGTTTAGGATTTCATCCATGAAAACTTTCCTGACCTCTCTAGAAAGGCCAACAGTCAAATCCAGGAAATAAAGAGCATCCCTGCAAGATTGTACACAAGAAGATCATCCCCAAGACACATAATCATCAGTTTTTCCAAGATCAAAATGAAAGAAGGAATGTTATAGGCAGCTTGAGAGAAAGGACAGGTCATGAACAGAGGGTTTCTGTGGACCTTTCAGAAGAAATCTTGCAAGCCAGAAGACATTTGGGGCCTATATTCAACATTCTTAAAAAAAAAAAAAAACAGGGCTGGGCGCGGTGGCTCAAGCCTGTAATCCCAGCACTTTGGGAGGCCGAGGCGGGTGGATCATGAGGTCAAGAGATCGAGACCATCCTGGTCAACACAGTGAAACCCTGTCTCTACTAAAAATACAAAAAATTAGCTGGGCATGGTGGCGCGTGCTTGTAATCCCAGCTACTCAGGAGGCTGAGGCAGGAGAATTGCCTGAACCCAGGAGGCGGAGGTTGCGGTGAGCTGAGATCGCGCCATTGCACTCCAGCTGGGTAACAAGAGCGAAACTCTGTCCAAAAAAAAAAAAAAACCTTCAATCAAGAATTTCATGTCCAGCCAAACTAAGCTTCCTCAATGAAAGAGAAATAAGATCCTTTTTGCATCAGCAAATGAAGAGGGAGTGACCAACTTTCCAAGTGATCTTGAAAGGAGCACTAAATATGAAAAGGAAAGTGACTTTTACCAGCCACTACAAAAACACACTTTAGTACACAGACCAGTGACACTATAAAGCAATCACATAAACAAGCTGGCATAGTTACAAGCTAATAGCACAATAACAGCATCAAATCCATACATATAAATCCTAACCTTGAACGTAAACAGGCAAAATGCCCCACTTAAAAGGCACAGAATGGCAAGCTGGATAAAAATTCAAGACCCAATGGTATGCTGTCTTCAAGAGATCCATCTCATAAGCAATGACAATCACAGGCTCAGAATAAAGGGATGGAGGAAAATCTACCAAGCAAATGGGTATCAGAAGAAAGCAAAAGTCACAATCCTGATTTCAGACAAAGCAGGCTTTAAATCAAAAGAGATTGGAAAGGACAAAGAAGGGGAATTGCATGACGGTAAAGGGTTCCGTTTAACAAGAAAACCTATTTTAAATATATATGCATCCAACACAGAAGCACCCAAATTTACAAAGAAAGTTCCTAGAGACCTATGAAGAGACTTAGATTCCCATATGATAATAGTGGAAGACTTCAATACTATACTGACAGTATTAGATCTCTGAGACAGAAAATTAAAAAAGATGTTCAGGATCTAAACTAAACGTTGAACCAAATGGATCTATTAGACCTCTACAGAGCTCTCTACCACAAATCAGAATACGCATTCTTCTCATTACCACAGGGTACATACTCTAAAATTGACCACACAATTGCACATAAGACAATCCTCAGTAAATACAAAAAACCCTAAAATATACCAAACACACTCTCAGACCTCAGCACCATAAAACTAGAAATCAAGACTTACAAAAATGGCTCATAACCATGCAGTTACATGGAAATTAAACAGCTTGCTCCTGAATGACTTTTGGTCAAATAATGGAATTAAGGCAGAAATCAAGAAGATCTTTGAAACCAATGAGAACAAAGATACAATATACCAGAATCTCTGGGGCACAGTTAAGGCAGTATTAAAAGAGTGAAGTTTATAGTAAAATGAAACATATCTCAAATTAACAATTCAACATCATAACTAAAAGAACTAGAGAAACAAGAGCAAACCTACCCCAAAGCTAGCAGAAGACAAGAAAAACAAAATTATAGCTGAACTGAAGGAGAGCGAGACAGAAAAAACTTGCTAGCTGGACTAAAAAGAAGAAGAGAGGAGATACAAATAAATACAATTAGAAATCACAAAGGGGATGTTACCACTTACCCCACAGAAATACAAATAAACCATCATTTGCCTCTATGCACGCAAACTAGAAGAGATGAATAAATTCCTGGACATATACACCCTTCCAAGACTGAACTGGGAAGAAATTGGTTCTCTGAACAGACCAATCATGAGCTCTGAAATTCAATCAGTAATAAATAACCTACCAACTAAAAAAAAGCACAGGACCAGATGGATTCATAGCCAAATTCTACCAGATGTACAAAGAAGAGCTGGTACCATCCTTACTGAAATGATTCCAAAAATCTGAGGAGGAGGGACTCCTCCCCAACTCATTCTATGAGGCAAACAACATATTGATTCCAAAACCTGGCAGAGACCCACAAAAAAAGAAAACATCAGACATATTGATGAACATTGATGCCAAATTTCTCAACGAAATACTGGGAAACTGAATTCAACAGCACTTAGCAAAGCTAGGCCGGGCGCGGTGGCTCAAGCCTGTAATCCCAGCACTTTGGGAGGCCGAGGCGGGTGGATCACGAGGTCGAGAGATCGAGACCATCCTGGTGAACACGGTGAAACCCCGTCTCTACTAAAAAACTACAAAAAAAATTAGCTGGGCATGGTGGCGCGTGCCTGTAATCCCAGCTACTCAGGAGGCTGAGGCAGGAGAATTGCCTGAACCCAGGAGGCGGAGGTTGCGAGGAGCCGAGTTCGTGCCATTGCCCTCCCGCCTGGGGAAGGGGGGAAACCCCCTCTTTAAAAAAAAAAAAAAAAAAAAGCTAATCCACCGTGATCAAATAGGATTTCTCCCTGGAATGCAAGTTTGGTTTAACATACACAAATCAATAAATGTGATTCATCATACAAACAGAAATAAAGACAAAATCCACCTGATTATCTCAATAGATGCAGAAAAGTCTTTTAATAAAATTCAACATTGCTTCATGTTAAAAATGCTCAATAAACTTAAGTATTGAAGGAACATATCTCAAAATAATAAGAACCATCTATGAAAGACCCAGAGCCAACATCATACTGAATGGGCAAAATCTGGAAGCAAATCCCTTAAAAACAAGCAGAAGACAAGGATGCCCCCTCTCTCACTACTCTTATTCAATGCAGTAGTGGAAGTCCTGGCCAGAGCAAGCAGGCAAGAGAAAGAAAGAAAGGGCATCCAAATAGAGAGGAAGTCAAACTACCCTGTTAGGAGACAGCATGATTCTCTATCTAGAAAACCTCCATAGCCATAGTCCAAAAGCTCCTTCTGCTGATAAAAGACTCCAGCAAAGTTTCAGAATACAAAATCAAAATACAAAAGTCTCTGGCATTTCTATGCACCAACAACAGCCAAGATGAGAGTCAAACTAGGAACACAATCCCATTCATAATTGCCACAGAAGAATAAAATACTTAGGAATACAGCTAACCAGGGAGGTGAAAGATCTTTACAATGAGAATTACAAAACACTGTTCAAAGGAATCAGAGGTGACACAAACAAATGGAAAAATATTCCATGCTCATGGATAGGAAGAATCAATATCATTACAATGACTATACTGCCTAAAGCAATTTACAGATTCAGTGCTATTCTATTCCTATCAAACTACCAATGACGTTCTTCACAAAACTAAAAAAAAATATTTTACAATTTACATGGAACAAAAAAAAAGAGCCCAAATAGCCAAAGCAATCCAAAGCAAAAAGTTCAAAACTGGAAGAATCACATTACCCAACTTCAAACTATACTACAGGGTTACAGTAATTAAAACAGCATGGTTTTCGTACAAAAACAGATACATAGACCAATAGAACAGAATAGAGAGCCCAGAAATAAGGCTACATACCTACAACCATCTGATTTTCAGCAAAGCTGACAAAAACAAGCAATGAGATAAGAACTCCTTATTCAATAAATGGTGTGGTGATAACTGGCTAGCCATATGCAGAAGATTGAAACTAGACCCCTTTCTTGGGGCATATATAAAAATCAACTCAGGATGTGTTACAGACAAATATAAAACTCAAAGCTATAGAAACCCTGGAAGACAACCTAGGCAATACCATTTCAGGCATAAAAACTGTCAAGATTTCATGACTAAGATGTTAAAAGCAGTTCAAACAAAAGCAAAAGTTGACAAATGGGATCTAATTACACTTAAGAGCTTTTGCACAGCAAAAGAAACTATCAACCGAGTAAACAGACAACATACAGAATGGGAAAATTTTTGAGCACTATGCATCTGAAAAAGGTCTAATATGACATCTATAAGGAAGTTAAAGAAATTTACAAGCAGAAATCAAACAACTCCATTAAAAAGTGGGTGATATGATTTGATGTGTCCACACCCAAACCTCATGTTGATTGTAATAATCCCTGTGTGACAAGGGTGTGGTCAGGGAGAAATAGTTGAATCAAGGGGCATTTTCTCCCATACTGTTCTAGCGGCAATGAGTAAGTCTCAAGAGATCTGATGATTTTATAAATGGGAGTTCCCCTACACCAGCTCTCTGGCCTGCCACCATGTAAGACATGCTTTTGCTTCTCCTTTGCCTTCTGCCATAATTGTAAGGCTTCCACAGCCATGGAACTGTGAGTCCATTAAATCTCTTTCTTTTAGAAATTACCCAGTCTTGGGTATTTCTTTATTAGCAGCATAAGAACAAACTAATATAGTGGGCAAAAGACATGAACAAACACTTTTCAAAAGAAGACATATATGCAGGTAACAAGCATATGAACAAAAGCTGAATATCACTGATAATTAGAAAACTCAAAACCAAATAAAGCCACGAGATATTATTTCACGCCAGTCAAAATGGCTATTAATAAAATGTAAAATATAACAGATGCTGATGAGTTTGTGGAGAAAAGGGAACACTTAACCAATGTCGGTGGGAGTGTAAATTAGGTCAATCATTGTGGAAAGCAGTGTGGTTATTCCTCAAACACCTGAAAACCAAACTACCATTTGACCCAGCAATCTCATTGCTAGGTATATACCCAAAGGAATATAAATTATTCTACAACAAAGACCCATGCAAGTGTATGTTCACTGCAGCACTATTCATAGTAGCAAAGACATGAAATCAACCTAAATTCTCATCAATGGCAGATTGGATAAATAATATATGGTGCACATTGAGATACCATCTCATGCCAGTTAGAATGGCGATCATTAAAAAATCTGGAGACCACAGATGCTGGAGAGGATGTGGAGAAATAAGAACACTTTTACACTGTTGGTGGGAGTGTAAATTAGTTCAACCATTGTGGAAGACAGTGTGGCGATTCCTCAAGAACCTAGAAATAGAAATTCCATTTGACCCAGCAATCCCATTACTGGGTATATATCCAAAGGACTATAAATCGTTCTTTTATAAAGACACATGTACACACATGTTCATCGCCGCACTGTTTACAATAGCAAAGACCTGGAACCAACCTAAATGCCCATCAATGAGACTGGACAAAGAAAATGTGGCACATATACACCATAGAATACTATACAGGTATAAAAAATGATAAATTCGTGTCCTTTGTAGGGACATGGATGAACCTGGAAACCATCATTCTCAGCAAACTGACACAGGAACAGAAAATCAGACACTGCATGTGAGAATACATGGACACAGAGAGGGGAGTATCACACAATGGGGTCTGTTGTGGGGGCTAGGGGAGGGATAGTGGGAGGGAGGGTGAGGAGGGATAATGTGGGGAGAAATGTCAGGTATAGGTGATGGGGGGGATGGAGGCAGCAAACCACCTTTCCACGAATGTACCTGTGCAACAGTCTTGCATGATCTCCACATGTACCCCAGACTCTAACGTACAATTAAAAAAAAAAAAAGGATACAATGGATTTTGGGAACTTGGGGGGAAGGGTGGGAGGTGATTAAGGATAAAAGACTACAAATTGTGTGCAGTGTATACTGCTCAGTTGATGGGTGCGCCAAAATCTCACAAATTACCCCTAAAGAACTTCATCATGTAACCAAACACTACCTCTACTCCAGTAGCCTATGGAAAAATAAAAAATAAAAATAATATAGATTTTTGGTATATACTAAGAAAAAAAAAACAAAGAATATGTGGTATGTATACATCATGGAATTCTATACAGCCAAAAGAAAGAACAAGATCATGTCGTTTGTGGGAACATGAATGGAACTGGAGGCCATTGTCTTTACCCAACTAACCCAGGAACTAGGAACCAAATATTGCATGTTCTCACTTACAAATGGGAGCAAATTAGGAGAACACATGGACACATGAGGGGAGAAAAGGATCCTGGGGCCTAGTTGAGGGTGGAAGGTGGCAAGAGGGAGAGGATGAAAACAAATAACTATCCGGTACTAGGCTTAAGTACCTGGGTGACAAAATATCTGTATAACACACCTTTGTGATTCAAATTTACATATATAATGAACCTGCAAATGCACCCCTGAACCTAAAATAAAAATTAAAAAAATTTAAAAAGTACATCAAGTCCTGTTAATTTCTTTACATTCCAGAGATACCTTCCCTGTCCTAACAAAAGTCTTCTATTTATTTCAGCAGTAACTATTCTGCTTGCTTCTCCATCTTTCCTGGAGTTTCTGGTGGGAATCAACTTTGAAATCATCAATGTTTCTCCTGCTGAATTACTTTGCCAGTCTAGAAGCTGACATATATCAGTAAAGCTGCTGCAGTTTGGGCTGTTTTAAGTGAAGGACATTTCATTTTCTCCATTTCCTGCAGGGACACATTTGTTAACCCAGCTGTGATCTGATTTCCAAAGTTGCCTTCGTCTTTTTAACCATGATAGAAGAAGGCAAGTATCACATTATGGTGTGTGTGTGTTCAGCTGATGACCAGAGAGGAAACTTCGACCTGATATTCCTGCATTTTGTCCCCTGGTTTCTGTTACATAGAAGACAAAATGGGAGAGAGAAAGGAACTGTAAATTATCAGCCTAAATGTTAAGCTGTCAAGGTGATGCTTTTGTCACTCAAATCAACTTCAGTTTTCTTACCATTGGGAAATAACTTTCGGAGACAAGATACAAACTAAAAAAAGCTTTCTTTGTGTATAGTTTTGTCAGAATAGTTGTTAGCAAATCTCAGACATCTTTTTGAAGTCTCTAGGGATTCTGGATTCAAGAAGAAAGAGGAGTTTGAAAAACAATTTTTTAAATTCAGTTTTATTAAAGTGTTCCAGAAGATCCCGCACAACAAATGTGAAAACTATGTAGTCAAACAAGTTCAGGTCTAATCCTGATTTTACCATTTACTAACATGTCAATATGCCTAGATGATTTCACTTCAGGAGCCTCAGTTTCCTCATTTGTAAAATGATGAAACAAATGTATAGCTTTCAGAATTGTTATGAGAAATCAATGTCTGCAGATTTAGGTGAGAGAAGGCCTCTCAGAAATATGAAAATATTTAACACATTTAAATAATATTTAGATATAAAAGTTGTTATTATAGGTTAAATTTGCATTGTGAAGTATACTAGTTCTATAAGGCAGAAGATGAATGCTGGCTGGGCATAGTGGCTCATGCCTGTAATTCCAGAAGTCAGGGAGGCTGAGGTGGGAAGATTGCTTGAGTCCAGGAATTCAAGGCCAGCCAGGGCAATGTAGTAAGACCCTCTCGCTACAAAAAATTAAAAAAATTAGCTGGGCATGATAGCTTATGCTTGTAGTCCCAGCTACTCAGGAGGCTGGAGTGGGAGGATTGCTTGAGCCTGGAAGATTGAGGCTGTAGTGAGCTCTTATCACACCACTGCATTTCAGTCTGGGTGACAGAGTAATCCTGCCATAAAATAAAACAAAATAAAGCAAAATAAAAAGATTGATCCCATGCAGTCTAAAATGTGGACGTGAATCTTCCTCTCTATTGTCATGGTTGTAAATAACACTAAATGATACTAATAGCTGTCACTTATTGTGTTCTTAGTCTGTATGTACTTGGTATTGTACAAACACTATGTAATTTCAAAACTATCCTAAGGGATAGCTTATGTGATTTCAAACAATGAGCTTATATAAAATTAAAATCAAAAAAATAATTTTGCCACTGTACAGTCATAGCTAGTGGATTTTTATAAAAAAAGTTAGACTACTTCAACCCTCTTCAGAGGGTTTTATAATAAATGGTTCTAATCAAGTTGGAAAAGTTCCAGAAAAAATACAATTGTAACTAGAATCTCAATGTTTTGTTTATTTTTTAAACAGGTGTATGTTTGAAAGGATAGATCCTAGGACTTATCTATCAAGTTTCCTGGGGTTGTGAACAATGTGAGCCGAATGATATTAGCAATGCCAAACTCTGTGAGGAAGCCAGGAGTAGCTTTCACCTGCTCCTTACCAAGCAGTTGCTTGAAATAGGTACATAATACCTACTTAGTGCGTACTTATTATAGCAGGCACCTAATAATACCTGTTGAATAAAATTTCTTGAATAAATTAATTAGTTTTTAACATGGAAGAAATACCCCTATGAATCTCTGTAAAATAATTTTTACCACTGATGATTTTAAAGTTTCAAAAACATTTTAAGTACTTGAAGCTTAAAATGGCTTTTGAGGCTATTCTGAATCTTGCCAAATAATACTTGATTTTGTCATTGTTTTAATTGAAAAATTTAAATGTGAGAAATGCACTCAAGAAAATTGCAGTTTTGAATCTTATGCGTAAGTATATAAAATGCTGTATTTATAAAGCTAGCTATACCATGAGCAACCAAAAAAAAAGAGAAGTAATAAAATCTGTGATATTCTAGTAAGCTTAAAATTTGGATATAATCCAGTTTTTATGTTTTCTAGGCTCTACACAAAGTAAAATAAAAAGGGTAATTAAAAATAGCTTATATATTACAATGAATATAAAGTTCTAAATCCTGCACATGCTTCATATACATTATATTTCTTAATCTTCACAATAACTCTGTGAGGTAAGCATTGCTATCTTTCCCATTTTATAGTTGGGAAAACTGAGACAGGCAGATCAAAACGATTAGCCAAAGTCACATTGCCAGCAAGTGGCGGAACTGGGATTAGAGAACAGGTTCTCTGACTCCACATCTCCCAATCCTGCTTGCCTGTTTTGCCAAGAGCTCAGCCTGAGCTTGATGGGCAGTGCACCTGCACTGCTTGATTCCTACAGTATGCAGAGATGGGGTCATTGATCAGTATGTTAAACCCAACTAACAAAATAGCTTGTTCACTCTAAAGTATCCAACATTTTTTGGCAGAAAGAATATCCACATACCTTCTCAAGAGAATCAAATAAAAAAACTTCTAGGTTAAAAAAAAATGGATGTCTGCAAAAAACAGAACTCCATTTGATATTAAATTCTTTTTAAGAATGAGCTATTAGCGGAGTCAAGCTGAATACCAGGGGAATCTCATAAACTATTTAATATGAAGTTTGGTTTTGATTTAATAATGTTTCTCAGTCTAGGAGTTCTCAAAAATTACAACAGTTTGGTTATTGTCCTTTTGTGCAACTAAACTACGGAGCAGACAACAGTTTGGAATCTGTAATAGCACCTGGAAAACATTCACAAAGCATTGTTCTACATTCATTAATGCAAAATTCCAGTTTTATTTTCTTCATTTTAAATGGATCTCTGTGAAAAAGAAGGGAAATTTAAATGTAAAAATAGTTTGTATGCAACACTGGGTTGAAATTTTCATTATATGAAAGCAAATATTAAAATCAAAAGGAATATACAGTAACAGTTCTACAGTGATTTCTCCCCCCACTGCATTTATAATTTTTTCATATTATGTTACCTATTATACTATATTAAACAAACATACCAATAGTGGGATAGTGAGAGAAAGAAATTTTGCTTGTTGGTAAGGTGAGAAAGATTCATTTGGTTTCGAAAAAACCAAGCAAATAATTGTAATGTCTGCTCATTTATATTTCAAGAACTCTTTTCTCTAAACATATTCAATTAAATGAAACCAACTGCCTTATCTTGTGTCTCTGCACCTTTATTTTAAAAATAATGTGAATGGAGTGAATAATCTTACATTTCCTGTAGTAGTACCAAAGAAAGTCAAACTTAAGTAGAATAATCAAAAGAATGCTCAGTACTTTAATAACTAGGCTGTGAAAAACAGCACCTATGTTTATTTGACGATCTTATTCTCAGACAGAACTAAATAGATTTACAAACTTTCCAAAATAAGCACAAACCAAAGAAGAAAAATCACCCTCAGGCTTAGCAAAAGCATGAGACGTTTAGCTTAATAGGTAATTGTTTTGGAAATTTATGTTTCTAAAAGTGGGGGGGGAGCAAAATGCAAGTATCATCTCAACCATAGCTAATTAAAAACAGTTGGTGAATGGGCTGATTTTGGCAAAAAGAAATGAGTTGCAACACTTGACATGACTGGTGCAGAACTCAGAAAGAAGTCCAAGGAAGTAAATATTTCTTTGCCTTGTGGGCAGTTTATTTTAGCCAGACAACTGCGTGAAGGATGGTAGTATCCAGGTTACTCTCTTTGAGACAAGTCGATAGCTACCCTTTTAAGGCAATAGTGTCCTGTGAAAAACAAAACAAACAAAAAAACTAAAAACAAAAAAACCCTGGTTCTCAAATATGCTGACTCTCTAAGCACTACATTATTTTTTTCTTTGAGGAAGGGCCTACAGAATTAAGTATGATTACTTTAAAAATTAATTTAACTTATTTCACTGAAATGTGATAATAGCGCTGGCAAGAAGAAGCGGAAGGAAAAGGCTGATGGGAGAACAAAGTGTTTAAACTTTTCTGGAAGTCAATTTGTTAACACTACTAAAATCCTTAATGTATGTACAGATTTTGTCTCAGTGATTTCACTTGTAGGGAATTAACCAAAGGAATAATCAGAGATGAAGACAGAAAATGTCAACTAATAAGAAAATTGTTTTTTTTTTTTTAAAAGATAAACGTATGAAGGAAAATACTTTGGAGCCAGATTCTGAAAGATGTTTCTTGACATAAAAAATAATTGTAGTATTTTACCATGCTGCCTAGGGGAAAAAGAGCAGACCAAAATTAGTGTTTAGAATAGGCATCATTTAAATAAAACAAAATAAATATATCTCCTGTTTTTTCTCTTTTTGCAATGTGGTGGGGGTGGTGATTGATGGTCTGCAAACCACAATAGGGAAAAGATAATAAATACTGCAAATGACTGAGATTGCCTTTAACGGTGATGTGTGACAAACCTTCTGCTAGAGTTGGGAGCCTAAGCTGAAACAGCAGAATTTTCTGAGTTGACCTGGACATTGATTCATATTTGGAGTGGTCCAAGCCTAGGTATAATGCTTGTGAAATACATTTTGTATCTGACTATGGATTAGATTTATTTAGAATACTTTTATATATAAAAATACTCAAATGATTAATCACCATGCCAAGCTTTTATTTTATGGTTTACATTGTGACATTTTGCACTCTGTAAATGTCATCAATAAAACCACCTTAGGTTGTATTTAAGGCTGTCAAATGATCAGCCATTTTGGTATGGCCTCCCTCCCTTCCTCCTTTCTTTCTCTTTCTCTCTTTCTTTCTTTCTTTCTCTCTTTCTTTCTTTTCTTTCCCTCCCTCCCTCCCTCCCACCCTCCTTTCCTTCCTTCCTTCCTGCCTGCCTGCCTTCTCTGTCACCTAGGCTGTAGCGCACTGGCCTGATCTCGGCTCACTGCAACCTCTGACTCCTGGGTTCAAATGATTCTCTTGCCTCAGCCTCCTGAGTAGCTGAGGTTTCAGGCACACACCACCATGCCCAGCTAATTCTGTGTGTGTATGTATGTGTGTACGTGTATATGCGTGTTTAGTAGAGACGGAGTTTTGCCATATTGGCCAGGCTGGTCTTAAACTCCTGACCCTCAGGTGATCCACCCACCTTGGCCTCCCAAAGTGCTGGGATTACAGGCGTGAACCACCGTGCCTGGTCCCTGCTACTTTTTTAACAGCAAATTCTTGAGACAATGCATATCATAAGCTGTGTGGTACTGAAATAGGCCTGTGGGATGCAAATTTTGGTTTCAAAATTAGCTTGTATATGAAATCATGGTGGCACACAGGGTTTCCCATGCCAGAAGATAAACAAAGATGTAAGCTCCCCCGATGGATTTCGGCATTCCAGACTGTAGTGGGAACTTGCAGACATAGAATCACTTTTCTGCTCCAGTGCCTACTCTGGGTGCTCCATTTGAAAAGCAGTGGTAGGATCAGTAGTGGTGACTGCCAAACATGAAATAGCCATGGAATGAACAATAAAGCATATTTTGTTTTACAAACCTTCACATAAATCTTGTTAGGTAGCTTGCAGCAACCACTGAATTGCTTTGAGATCTCTGCTTCTATCTTTTCATGATGTATTGAAAGTCCTTGTACTTCAGTGCATTGATATTAGTGTGGTTGTTTATAAAAAAGCATTTTACTTTAAAGCAGTCTCAAATTTATGGAGAAATTGCAAGAAGAATACAAATAACTTTTTTTTCTGAATTATTTGAGAGTAGATAGCCTTCATGATGCCCCATCATCCCTGGACACTTTGGTGTGTATTTCTTACTCATTAGGACAATATCCTAATTAACCACAATAAAATAATAAAATTCTGAAATGAACATAGACACATTACTACCATCTAATCCTCAAACACAATTCAAGTTTCACGAATTATCCAGAAAATGCCCTTTGTAGCAAAAAAGATCTACATCAAAACCACACATTACCATTCAGTTGTCCTGTGTGATTTTTCAATCTCCTTCAACCTTTCCTTATTCTTTCCTTGACTTTCATGACCATGATGCTTCTAGGGCAGTTATTTTGTGGAATGTCCTCACTGCATGTTTTTCTTATGTTTTCTATTGATTAGATTCTGTTTGTCTTTGGCAGGACTATCACAGAAGTGGTGCTGGGTTCTTCTCATTGTATCCCACCAAGATTTCTATTTGTTCCATTACTGGTGATGATCACTTTGATCATTTGATTGGGGAGGTATCTGCCAGCTTCTCTTTGTAATCAATTACTCTTTGTAATTAATAAATGTTTTATGCAGAGGTACTTGAGGTAAGCTAGATATCTCATTTCATATCAAACTTCTTATTTATTTAGTTTATTTATAAGAGTGCAAACTCATGGGTTCCTATTTTATTAAAAGGATTAAGATCCAATTCTATAATTATTTATTTTGAAGCTCAAATTGTCCCTTTCATTTGACAGAAGGAATCTCCTTCAAGCTGGCTTCTATGTCCTTTGAAATACCCTATCATTCTTTGAGCACTTCCTTACTTTCTGCCACAACAAGAAGTTCCAGACTCATCTTGTCCTTTCCTTCCTCAGCTCTGGAATCATCCATTTCTGCAAGGATCCCTGTGTCTTTTTATTAGAGAATAGTATTTAGAAACCAAAATCTTGGTGCTAGATGAGTTCATTGCTACAGTAATGTTGCTGCTCCAAGGCACTTTGACTTAACAGAGTTGGAGAATATATAGATACATATTAATATACTTGTATTTTTTTCTGTATCTATTTATATGTTGAAACTATGAGTTCACAGAGATAACTCCAATTCCAAGCCACAGGAATCATTTTAGTTTTTTCTCTTTCCATATGTGTGATTTCTCTTTCTGTATTTCCATATTTTCATCCCTCAATAACTGAGAAATTAGTTCCCAGTAGCCTCAATGTATTTACTTGTTTGTGCAACTCCCCAGAGTATAACAGATTTCCTGCTGCCAACACCCTTTCCGTCAAGGATGGTCTACTCACCTTGCTTAGGCTTTGACATATGGGCATCCTCCTCAACTCACCCTGCTTTGGATTTGGTACTCCATTCTGGATCACACCCATGTGTGGAGACTGTCCTCATTCCATTTACCTCTGAAACCCCTTGCCTGGACATCCTTCTACAGGGATATCTTCCTCACTTTGCTCAAGCTTTGGTAATACACTATGGGCAGTCTCCCAGCAGGGACATTCTCTTCAACTGTCTCGACCTCTCATTGGGCTGCCAAACTCACTCCACATTCTGCTTGTGCTCCCACATTACCTTCAGGATTCCCCTTCCTACACAGCCTCTATGCTAATGCTTATCTTGCTCAATCGCACTTAAAAGCTTGTGGGTTAGAAAGGAGAAACAATTGAAGAAAAGAAGTAAAAGAAAAAATGGTTTATTCTTAAAATTCAGGTCTAAGAAATGGCCAGCAAGCATTCTGTTTCTAGACCACTCTGCCTTTCTTATTAGATGAAGGAGAAATTATTAGAACTCTTAGAGTGTCTGAGTAACTCAATGGAACAAGCTGTCAGAATGATGGCTAAGGAACAAGAGTTCAGTAGGCGATTCCATAGCATGTTAAGAAGAATAATAGCCAGTACTATTGGGTGCTTATTTCCTAGGGACTTGTGACAATATTTAGCCATTTTCTTGATAGGTGGGCATTATTCTGACCATTTTATAATACAGGAAACTGTTGTACAGTTCTCTACAGGCTTGTAGAGACTCACCAACTTGCTAATGATCAATAGGAAAGGTCCAAGCCAGAGCTCCAATCCAAGTGTGACTGACTTTTACAGTTGTTGTTTCTTTTACTGCACATGATTATTAATGCTAATTTGGGAAGGAGAAGTGATATAAATAATTCAAAAATTACATTTTACTTTTATATGGATTTGTGTACAGGTGTTTCTGAAGTTCTTAATTCTTTCAACAAAGTAACAAAGTTGTTCTGGGAAAAGCAGATTCCAGAGTTGCTGGCCAACTTCCTAGTTCTTACTTAGCTCTCTGTTATGGAAAAAAAAAAGATTCTGAGAAGTGCATTCAGACAGTTATATGTCAACTGCAAGGAAAGAATGATACATAAAGACAATAGGCAGAAATGGGGCCAAGGAAACAAAACTTATTTACACTGGTCCTTTAGAGCAATCTATCTGTATGTGGATGATATTAATCCCTAACATGGAAGTGGTAGAAACAGCAGGCTAATAAATATTTGTATCATTACTTCATTTTGATTTTAAGGGCCTCCTTTTTAACTTCTGCAGAGCAGGTGACAACTGAGATAATGACAATTTCAACCAGTGTGTATGTCTGCAGTTAGATGATGGCTCCAGGGGCACTGAGAGCCTTTGTCACTGTTCCCTCTACATCTGCATAGAAGTGGAGCGTTAAATTATTCTGGCGACCTGTACGTCACATAATACTGCAGACCATCTGCCAGTTGTCCCACCATAAGCATCGCAAGAGAGACAGCATCCTTCTGTTTCCAGGATCTTGCCCTAGTCTGGCGTTGTCACCTGTTGTTTATTTAGATCATTCAAATGGTATGCTTTAACCTTCTATAATACATGAAATATAGCTTTGGCTTTATGGTTTCTCTCATATAAACAACTGTAAAAAAACACATGATTTATTCAAAAAGAAATTTATAGTTGTCTTTCCCCTAATTAAACAGAACAAAACATTTGTAAATGAAAACGTGATCCTCACCCAGACTTATAAAATGAATTCTACCAGACAGTCTAGCCAACAAATTTATGACACTTTGTGGGGTCTTAAAGAATGTTTGAGACTCAGTGGCCTAGGAGAGGATGCCCGAATGGATTCAGCTGTAGGAGAAGGGAATGAAATGTAGACGTATGTTTTCAAGGTTCCTTTCCATTTGCTTGGTTCGCTTAAGCTGTCTTCTTTATTTCTGATGATGTAATGTCACTTGGCATTTATGTTAACTGTTTATGAGGTATGCATTGCTTTTGAACACCAACTCATATGTTTTCACTCCTTGCCTGGGTTGGTGAGCAGCAAATAGCACTGCATATATGCAAATGGTGGAATTGGGTGTTTCTACATGAAGCAATGTGGAGAATTCAGCAATTGATTGGTTTTATTAAGTTAGAGAGGATGTTAATCATCTAGTAAAACAAGCCAGGGCTATTTTGGAGAAGTATTTTTAGTTTGCTGTAAAACTGTAAGTTTGCAATATAGTTACAGCTTTTGTCAGAGAGCTGGACTGTACCATTAAGATGATTTAAATTTTATGCCCGAACTTCTTATTGGTAATAAATTGTTGGACTTTTTAGTGTTAAATGTAAAGAACAAGTTACTAAGATGCTTGAAGAAAATAGTTTACATGCTTTTTCAAATAGCTATATGTTGAAAACAGGTACTTACTAAGGAATTCCAATATATTCCAGAGACAGATGGATACACCACTACTAATTTATTTATTTTTTTTAAAGAAGATTTTGGTCACATTTTTGCTATATAGTCTAGCAAATTAATTTGTATTCTAAACAACAGGATGGAATGTTGAGTAAAACTGAAACAATGAAGAAGTAGAATTTTAGAATATTTTAGGAAGAATGACAATACAGGAAAGAAGTAATTATTACATTATATGCAATTATATTCTTAAGTGAATTATAGAGATTCTACTATTATTGGTGTTAATGGTACATTGGTTTAAAAATAAAATATATTACCATATTGTACTATCTAGTATAATGCTGGACACAAACAGAAGTTTAATGTTTCTTGAGTTTTAATATATGTTTTAGCCATTAATTAACTCTTTAGACAGCCTAATAAGGACCGAAACTTAAAAATATATTCTAGAAGCTTGCTCACTGTCAATAAGAATTTACTTTTAAATGTTATGAGCATGTTTGCAATCTCAAAGTATTTTTAATCATAAAGACAGAGGACCTACATTACAAGCAGGAAGTAAAAGTTAATATGGCTCTGAAGAAATAAAAATATTTTGTAAATATTAAGACAATTCTTTACAGAAAAGGCAAGTCTTCCAAGTATACAAATAGGTTGCCAAACAGAAGTTTAAACTTAAAATACAAATATGATAGTATAACCAGAGAAACCATCTAATCTAACATATGAGTATTATAATTTTAGGAAGAAAAGCCTGCAGAAAAGGGAAAACTGTTAGTTACTGGGCCAGGGAGCTCTGTACCCAGGGCTTGAACTTCAGAGTCACCAGCAAGACATGAATTGTTGCCTGGCTGTTTGTCCTAGCATCTAATTCTTCAGGGTTCGCCAGTGGACAGACTGATTAGCTTATGTTGTGAGTTAATGACTAAGAATTCATGTTGTATGGAAAGGAAAACAATAGCAACAATGACAAATAACACTCAAGGCAATTCATCAGTGTTCCACTAGCTCCTTGCAGGAATGCTCCAGTCTGTTGGCCAGGAAAAGATTTTTATTGCCTCCTCTCTGTATTTTTCTTTGGTTCCTAACCAACCAAACTGCTGTGTGTGTGTTTCGCCTTTGCATAAAAAACAGAGAATGCAGGATAGCCATCTATCCTAAGTGTTTTAAATAAAATGGATTTAGGGGAAAACAAGCCCACCTTTCTTGCTTTATGAGAGGTGGAACTTTTTAGAATTTTCTCTACTTTGCCTCTGAAGAAAAGCTAAAAGAAAGAAAGGAATCTTTTGGAGCGTGAGATAACTAAGTTCATTTGTTATGGTCTTTAAGATAAGCTTTGCTGGTTTTGACCAGTCAAAGGACAGAAAATGGAAGTACTAAGCAGTAGAGGGTTGGGGACAGTTTATAACCATTTCCTAGTGATACAAGAGCTAATTGCAAAGAGGATGAACAGAACTTATTAAGGCTGAGATAAGTGTTTAGTAACTAAACAGCTACACACACATTTTACTCTATTTATGCAACGAGGAACTGTATGTACTCCCACATGGTAGGGGAAGATAACTCACTTGTGAGTGTTTATTATGTGCCATCTACTATGGTGGACATTTAACTTAAAATATTCTGTAACTCTAAAATACCCATTAAATTATCACAACGGGTTACTTATTGAATATTGTAAGTGTTAGATACAGTGAACTCCCAGTTTCTCTTCAAACAATCAGTATGTCAGTATGTTCAGTTCTTTGTTTTCCATTTTAAAGCTTAACTTCCTTGTAGTTTCAGAAAACAACCTTTTCTACCAGTTCTAATCAATAGTTCACATTTGTTTCCCTGGTCTCCTGCTCTGTCCTGACTCATCCCAGTCACCTGCTCTGGTCACTTGCTTTGACCTAGGTCACCCCTGGCTACCTGCTCTGACCTGTCCTGTAATTGTCCTTGCCACCAAACTACCCACCCCACCACTCTGGCTCATACCCCTGCTCCCATTAAAACAGCCAATTGGAATTAGACTAGACTGTGTGGTCTAACCTTAGCCAATAGGGGAACGACACAGCTGTAGGGTCTACCTCTGTTAGGAATAAGAACCCCTTCCCTTCACTTGTCCAGAAGTGCACTCATCATTATTCCATCTGTGATCCGCATCCTTCTATAGAAGTAAATTGTTTTGCTGAGGAAATTTATATTCAAGTGCTATTTTTCTTTTGTGGCACTGAAAGTTTATATATAACACAAGGTTGATGTGAAAATTAAATGAGATTAAATGGCTAGTATCTGGAACATTAAATTTTCACAATGACCCTGCAAGTCTCAACAAAGGTAAAGTGACCCAGCCAACGTCACACAGCTAGAAAGTAACAGAGATGATGTTCTAATCTGGAAGTGACTGCACAGCCCTCATTTCTGTCACCATACTGTATAACTATAAAACAGGATCTGTGATAAATAATTGTCTGCTACACATGTGATAGGAGAAATCTTGGGCCAGAAATTCCAAGCAAAAGTGTATTATTGTTAAACAAAATCTATTTCAAAAATAATTTATTTTTATGCCTCTTCTACTCTTAAAGTACAATATTTTGCAATGTCCTCTTTATGAGCTGAGTGCTGCTGGCAAGCTGTTTTTCTACTGACAATGTATTTCTAAATCCATCTACAAATATTAAGTTTGAAGAAATTTGATATCCCAAACTTTGTATAGAGAAATGAATGTAAAACTTATTTGGGAATTTTAAGATCTGGCAATAATAATTTAGTTTCTCTAAGGCTTTACGTGCAGAATACTTTAAATAGTCTCTTGATCTGATAGAATGATATGCTACACAGGCAAAAATGTAAGTGGAATATAATATTTATAGAGATGTCAGGGCTGTGGTTTTTAGTCCTAATATTTATTCATTATACATTTTGATACAAACATTAGGGTAAGTGTACCAATATCAGTGGAAATGGTGAAGAGCTTAAGAATGAAAATATTTAGACAAAGGGATAGAAGGTTAAGAAGTTGAATTCTAACAATGTTGGAATAGAAAGAATTTTTATCAGAGGAGTGGGATATTACAGGGATTAAACTATTAGTGTAGAAATAATTATATTGAATTAAATTTTCAAATTAAATATAATTATTTTATTATCATTGGTATTTATATTACTATTACAAAGAGGTAGAGCCTCTCCAAATGATCAAAGATAGTCTGCACAATTCTCCCAGTTATTCAGAAGAAAAGATGAAAAGGATCACACTATGACACCAAATGTTAAATTTTGAGGACCAATTTTAAAAAGTGTGTGTGTGTGTGTGTGAGAGAGAGAGAGAGAGAGAGAGAAAGAGAGAGAGAGGGAGAGAGAGAGAGAGGGAGAGAGAGACAGGAGCCAGTGAAGGAATGAAGTAGAAAGAAAGAAAGCACACAAATTCAAATGAACTCCCTTGATTACATCTTGCTTTAGAGAACTAAGCATCAAACAACTGCTTTGGTCAAAAGCAATTGACAAGTGTCCGACTAGTGTCTTTGGTTTTAGCATTGTCAGTAATAATATAGTGCTCCATAATTAGTTCTTGATTTAATTATTATTTACCTTTGCCTATGCTAAACAGAATTTGCCAAATTGCTACTTATTCTAGGGTCTTAAATTCTTTGCATTAAATTCTTCCATTAAATACACATTCCACTAATAACATGTAAAAGGATCTGCAAGGAAATCTCCCAAGTTTTCTATCTTTACATTATTAGGGAAAACACGGAACTTCTTTGTATTTGTGACTAGAAACAAAACAAAAAATATAACTGTTATATTTTAATTACTTTTGGTGTATAAAAGTGGGAAAGAAGAGGGAGCTTTAAGTGAATTCAAGGGAAAAGCAAGAAATTACCTATTTTTAGGAAAAAACTTTAAAAGATTATTAAAATAATTCACACAGTTTCTGAAATGCTTCTATGGACATCAGTAGTTCTTACAAAACAAAATTTTGATTATTTGCATATATATAAATCAGAAACACATGTTAAATTTCACATAAAATACACAGGACTTTAAAAAATTAAATGTAAAAAAGTGGTTAGCAAAATTTATTTGGTGTTTGGTAAAATGCAAAATGTGTTTTGGGTTTGGTGGAGCCACAGATATTTGAAAAATACCTTGGAATGATCATCAAGCCCAAAGTGTTCCTAAGCTAGCCCATCCTCTAGAAACTTTTTATTGTGATGATGTCTGATGATTGATCATATTTTTAACTAAAGAAAAATATCCACTTAGGAGAAATTCAAGGAAGATCAAATTTTCTTTTTCCAGTGAATTGCTAGAATTTGAAAAGCCAATAATTTAACACGTATGTTGTTTTCTTGTTTTTAACGATCTGCAGAAGCACTATTATTACAATTGCTATAATATTCAAAAATTGGCCTCTACTTTCACAGTTCATGTTTCTTTTTAAAGTCTAAAGAAAGCTGAAGAGTTCATCTCATTTATCTCATGACCTTTCTCCTTCTCTCCTTTCTCCCTTTTGCTTTCCTTCTTTTGTATTTCTCAATGATAGTATCCTTGCTTGCATGGTGGAAATTGCAATGTGGACAAATGTCAGCGCTAGTCCTCTTTCATTCTGGCAAATGTATTCCTCCCCTCATAATTCTCAGCTTCTCTACAGGTGTCTAGTGTTTTGTGGCTGCCCCTACTCTTTGCAGTCTCAGCCACACAGACCTATGAAAAGTACTATTCTGGAGTCCCCACACCATTCTCTTATTAAAGTTTACATTGTGGAGACAGGTGCTGAAAATGTTTTGTATTATTTAATTACAGTTACTTACATGACTTTGTTGAAGAATAAAAATGACATTAGACTTTAGTTGGAGAGTTTCTAGTAAATGTTTCTTATGGCAACAGGATTTCATTCAAGCTCATTAAAACAGAAAGATGTGGGGAAAGATCATGGTACCCAAGGATCAGGTAGTAAGATCTAGAACCAGGTGTCACAATACCAACAGGCTCTTTCGGTGTCTCTCATCAACTACTCTGGTTGAGTCTGTACAATTTTTTTTGTTTTTTTAGACAGAGTCTCACTCCATTGCCAAGGCTGGAGTGCAGTGGCATGATCTTGGCTCACTGCAACCTCTGCCTCCCAGGTTCAAGCGATTCTCCTACTTCAGCTTTCTGAGTAGCTGGGACTGCCGGCATATGCCACCACACCCAGCAAATTTTTGTATTTTTAGTAGAGACAGGGTTTCACCATATTGGCCAGGCTGATCTCAAACTTCTGACCTCAGGTGATCTACCTTCCTTGGCCTCCCAAGTTGTTGGGATTACAGGTCTGAGCCACCGTGGCCCGCCGAATCTGTATAATTTTTCTTTTTGTAAGTTTCTTCTTGCAAGAAATAGGCTTATTCTGCTTCTTTGCTCTACACAGAAGAAAATGGCCTCATGTAGTTTCTGACTTTACTTGTAACAAGTCCATCCACCAGAAGATAGACTCAATTTTTCTTCTATTTCAAATTCTAAAATTTAAGTCAGAATTCTTACTGGCCCAGCTTGGTTAAAGTACTCACTTTTACACCAGTCAGTTGTGGCCAGGGGATTGGAATTACACTCTACAATCATGACTGCCACTGGCAGCCCTTCTTTTAACCACATGAATGGGGTTTGTGTGTATGTGAGGAAGGATGGTGCTCAAATAATGAGGGGCTGCAAGGGTAACTCAATAGACGCACACTGTGAAAGTTGCGCACATTTGTCTTAAATTTCTTGTTGACGAAAACAAGGTTATTCTTTATTTATATTTTATTTACTTGAAAGAATAGCTTTCAAATGTAGATTTTTAATAGGCATTGCAACAGGATAGTAGGAGATGGGTGAAGAGGCAGGACATGTTCCCTGCAGCTTTCATATTATACTTGCAGACAATTACATGGTCTACTAAAAATTATTTGTTAAAATTTTGTGCTCGTTTAAATTTTCTGTGTTGGAAAAAAAGTTTCAGGAATATTCTGATACTCTCATTAAAGATAGGGCATTTATTATTCATTCTGTTCCTTGAATAAAAAGTTATTGAATACCTAGACAGTGTACTAGATAAAGACACATAGAGATGCTGAAGACAGACTTTCCCTGAGGGAGCCCATAGTTAATTTTGGAAGACTAATATTAAAAATATTATCCTGCATAGTGTTAAGTACAATAATAGAAGTATTTACTAGGAACAGTGGTGGCACAAAAGATGAAAAAATGAAATGGTTGTCTGTGGATCAGGGAAGTCACACAGAATGAAAAAGCCTTGCCAGGAAGAGAGAATAAACAGGACTCTAGGCAAGAGAAATTTGATCATAGGCATGGATTTATAAGACAACAAAGCCTGTGAAGAGGCCTCAGACAAAAGCCTGAGTCTAAGGAGGTAGAAGTATTTCATAACTGTTCTCTCTCTTTCCCCTATTAACTTAGCTCAATTAATATTACTGCCTCTATATCCTTGCAAGCTGATTACATTTGGAATCTTCAATGCTGCACAGAAATTGTGCCCTTTTTTTCCTTTTCTTTTCTTCTTCCCTCCCTCCTTCTCTCCCTCCCTTCTTTCCTTTTCTTCCCTCCCTCCCTCCCTCCCTCCCTTCCTTCCTTCCTTCCCTCCCTCCCTCCTTCCTTCCTTCCCTCCTTCCTTCCTTTCCCTCCCTTTCTCTCTTCCTTTTCCTCCCTTTCTCCTTTCCTTTCTTTTTCTTTCTTTTTGAGATGGAGTCTGGCTCTGTCTCCCAAGCTGGATTCAAGTGATTCTCCTACCTCCTGGGCTGCCTCCTGGGTTCAAGCAGTTCTCCTACCTCAGCCTCCCGAGTAGCTATGATTACAGGCATGTGTGCCACCACATCAGGCTAATTTTTGTAGTTTTAGTAAAGATGAGGTTTCGCTATGTTGGCCAGGCTTGTCTCGAACTCCTGATCTCAGGTGATCTGCTCGCCTCGGCCCCTCAAAGTGCTGGGATTACAGGTGTGAGCTACTGTGCCTGGCCGATTTTTCTAGTCTACTCTCTTTGCCGTTTTCCTGGATGATTTCATTTCTTTTCTTGATTTGAACTTTCAGTATTTCTTCTTCCATCTTGATCCTCAGCTAATGACCTTGTTTTCTCTCCTACTAAGAAAAAATAGGTGCATTCTACAGAAACTTCCTCCAGCTCCCACGTGTGCAACTGTACACAGAACTGTGTTGACTATGTTACCATTGAGAATTATCCATACTCCTATCTAAGGCTGATTTCCCCTCTTGTACATGAGTTTGCATCTCTTTCCACCTACTCAAAACCTCATGCAGGCAATTTCCTCTACTCTCTTTACTGTATCATTTTGAGTAGCACAGAGATGGGCTGTTTTTTCCCTCTGCTTAAACAAACCCAAAATAACTGAACAAAAATGCTTCTCTCTTGATCTCCCTTCTTCTTTGGTTCTCGACCTCCTGTCCCCATTCTCCTTTAGAGTAAGACTACTTGAAATAGTTGCTTATACTTGGGGTTTTTGATGCCTGTTGTCCTTTAGTTTTTGAACCCACTCCAACCATGCTTCTACTGCTATCAGTCCATTCAAATTGCTCTTGTCAAGGTTACCAGTGACCACTAAGTTGCTAAATCCAAGAGCCATTTCTTAGTCATCACTTTGTTTTTGACTTATTAGTACAATTTGATATGGTTGATTACTCTCTCATTCTTGAAACATTTACATGATTTGGATTCTAGTCCATCATACTCATCAAGTTTTCCATTTCCCTGGCCACTTTCAGGCTGTTTTGGCTGGTTCTTTCTCATCCTTTCAACATCTTAACCTCGAAGCATTCTGCATTTCGGTTCTACGTTTCTCACTAGCTTTATTACCATGGTGCTCTCATCTAATTTTATGGATTTAAACACTAGCTATACATCTTTACTCAAGGTGTGTTTTCTGTAGCAGCATATAGTCTTACTTTTTAAAGCCTGGTTTTATAATCTTTTATTTAAAATATTTGGTACATTTCATATAAATATTGTATATGTGAGTTAAATATATCAATGTTTAATTTGTTTACTCTTGTTCCTCTTTGTCCTGTTTTCCTTCTTCCTCTCTCTTTTGATCCCTTTATGATTAAGTAAGCATTAAAATTATTTTATGATTTTCTTAATTATCTTGTTAGTTATCTTCTGTTTTGCTATACTGTTAGTGGGTACTCTACAACATGCATCTTTGATTTAAAGTCTAATATTATTCTTTATATTATTTTCTTGGTGTCGGAATACTTTAATTCCATTTACTCACCTTCTTCATTTTGTGTTATTATTGTCATGCATTTTAATTCAATGCTTTTTATACCCATCAGAAACTATTATTGGAGCAAATATGTGAGTAAATAATATGTCCAATGGTCATTTAGATTTACCCACATAATCACCCTTTCCATTGCTCTCAATTTCTTAAGAAATAAGACAGCTTCCAGCTAGGATAATTTTCCTTCTACTCAAAGAATTTTCTTTCAAATATCTTTACTGTGGGTAATGCATTCTTTAGTGTACTGGTAATGAATTTCTTCAGTATGCTTGTAATGAATTCTCATGGTTTTTGCTCTTCTAAAAATATCTTTATTTTACATTTATTTTCAAGGAATATTTTTGATGAGTATAGAATTTTAGGTTGGCAGTTATCTTCTATTTACACTTTGCATATATGATACCATTGTTTGTTGAGAAGTAATAATCTCTGGAAGCTTTTAAGATTTTCTCTTTGATTTTGATTTCCAGCAATTGTATGGGCCTAAGTGGCTTTTCATAATATTATCTTGCTTATGGTTTGTACAGATTCTGAATTCTATGATCTGATGTTTTTCATTAGTTTGGGAAAAATTAACAGCCAGTGTTTCTTCAATTACTACTTCTTACCAATTCTTTTTTCCTCTTCTTTTTCTGCAGCTCCAGTTATGTATATGTTAGATTATTGCACTATCACCTTTGCATCAGTCTGTATATTTTTTCTGATTAATCTTCCAGCCCACAAATTTTCTCTGCAGCTGTGTCTCATGTTCTATTAAAGTCACCTTAATTTTAATCATTGTATTTAAAAATGTCTAGATTGTCTTTTTTAAAAAAAATTCTTTTCACTTCTCTTATGATATATTTTTTTAAATTTAATTTTTGGCATATAATGACAACTAATTCAAGATATGTTTTCTAACTTCAACGTTCAGACCTCCCAAGGGTTTTTTCTGTGCTGGTTCTTATCCTTTAGTTGGTGGTCAGTTTCTTTCTTTTCTGTCTTGGTAGACATTAATTTCAGGGAACATATGCTAACTTTCTAGGGTTTTTATAACAAAATACTACAGTCTGGGTGCTTAAACAACAGAAACTTATTTTCTCACAGTTCTGGAAGCTAGACATTCAAGATCAAGTAGGTTTGATTTCTCCTGAGGCCTCTCTCCTTGCCCAGCAGATGGCTACCTTCCTCCTGTGTCCTCCCATGGCCTTTCCTCTGTGTGTGCATCCCTGATGTTTCTCTGCATGCCTTAATCTCCTTTTCTAAAAAGGACACCAGCCATATTGGATTAGAGTCTACCCTAATGGCCTTATTTTGACCTAATTACCATTTTAAAGGTCTTGTCTTCAAATACAGTCATATTCTGAGGTACTGAGAGTCAGGCATTTAACATATAATTATGTGGGAACACAGTCATAACATCATTGTATATGAAGAATTATGGGAATAATTTGAGGCTCTGGATAATGTTGTCTGTCTTCAGAGAGAATTTGCTTTAATGTCTGGAAAGCAGTTAGAGTAGGGACTATCTATTTAATTCAGTCAAGGATTGAGATGATTAGCAGCTGATCTTCAGTTTTGGTATGGACTGATCAGTTCCACTTTACCTTTACTTCTGAGATATATGCTTCCATAGACCCACCTGAAAGCTTTAACTATTTTCCAGGATCCTTCCCTTTTGGTGGGCCCCGAATTCCAATTTTTGTCCCTTCAGATTCTCAACTACAGGTTATAAATAAGCAAATGCCTCAGGAGGAGCAGTATCAAATGTCATGCTAACCTGTCTGTGTTTCTCTTCTTTTGAGCTTCCATTACTGGTGCTCTTTGATACCTTCAAGTAGATTTTAAAAACACAAAATGGTCATATTTTCTATTTGTTCTCAGCAGGAGAATTAGTCTGAAATGAGCAAGCCCACCAATTTCATAAGGAGAAATCTCAGTTCATGTCCCTAAAGTCAGTTCTTAGAATATCCATCACCAAAAGATCAATCAAATGACCCGGTTTCTAATTTATACTTTGCTAAAAGTCCTGCTTTTCTTTTAAGTATTTATGCAATTTATAACAATTTATATTGGATAGGATGATTTTAATAATTTTGGGAGTTTTTAATAATTCACGTAAGGTTTTGGTGAGTGTTTTTATAAATGGAATTTAAAGGAATATTGAGTTTGCCTCAACTCCAAGCTGCTGAAGCTAAAACGAGTCACGGCAGATACAGAAGACCCTTTGCTTGAAAAAGGATGGAGAAGAGAGACAATCACATCATGACCTCAGCTGAGTTCTTGAGAGTGGGAAACTAAGGAGAAAGGAGGGGATTTCTGTCTAGAACAGGGAGTTCTAAAAGTCTAAGGAGCTTAGAGTCCTTGTTTCTCAGTCTCTTATTGGAGGACTTTAAGTTGTTGACAACTTTATAGAAATGTGAAGGAAAAGGATTTGGGTTAATAGATATATTTGTTAAATTTTACACACTGGCATTTAGCAGGTTGATACTTAGGCAAAGTAGGCTTTTTCAATTTTTGGTATTCATTTGGTTACAGAATTCTGTAATAGAGACTCCAAGATATAGGGGCTTAAACACGATGAAAATTGGTATCTTTTTCACTTAACATTCTGAGCTCAATGTTAGTATAGCAGCTCCTCTGTATTGAGGACCCAGAGCATGCAATCTTTAAGTGCTGGCTTTGTCAAGGCCAAAAAAGACCAAACCATAATCACTACCTCCACATTACAGCCATTAGGAAGGACAAAACAGGGGTGAAGGAGAGCACATATCTGTTATAAGGGCATGACTCAAAATTTGCACATATTACTCTTGCTTATATGCTCCTGGCCAAGACTTAGTCTCATGGACTCAGCAAGATTTAAGAGAAGCTGAGACGTGTAGTTTCCATTCTGAGTGGCCATGGGCCCAACTAAAATGTACACGTATTATGAGTTTAAAGGATGGGGAGATTGATATGGGAGAAGACATGGAGTATCTGCCACTCCTGACCAAGAGCAAACTTAATACTGATTTATATTATTATTTATTCATTATTTGGCAAGTTTTTATTGGCAACCTTTACTGAGGGATACATTCATGCAGTCTATGTGTGAAGATGAGCTGTAAAAAAAAAAAAGTGTGTAAAATAGAGTGTCTGTGGTAGAGTTCCTGAGAAATACACCCCTAGAAGGAGTTTGACTTGTAGGCAGTTTGTTGGGGAGTGTACCCTGGTGAGCCCCTGTAGGGAAGTGAAAGGAAGAGTGCAGGGCAGTGAAAGCAGTTGAACTGTCACCACAAAGTCCCCATGGGAGCTCTGGGGCTGGGATAGCAGAGTGGGTGTAGTCTCACTTTGGAGCAAGGGGTCCTTTGTACTGCGGACTTGAGCTGCCCTGGGGAAAAGAGATTCTTTCTGGACAAGGACAATTTCTCTGAGGGATTTGGCTGAGTCTTGCTGCCTCAGTCCTGAAACAAGAAACAGGACAACAGACATCTCAGTGTGGTGCACAGTTTTAAGGCTCCATGGTGGAAATGTGTTGGGATACTGTGGGGAATGAGAAGAGAATTCTTATGTGGGTGTGTATCTCTGCCAGGGAAAGGTTTCATAGGAGAGGTGATTTTTTTGAACTACCTTGCAAGATGGAGGTATATTTATCAGGTAGAATAGAGGAATAGTATTCTACCCAGAGGGAGATTCACAAGCAAAGCCTGGAACTTTCAAAAAAATATATGTCATTCAGAGTGACAAGGAGTGTAGGATCCAAGATGAGGGGAAGGAGAAGAGGATAGTGAGGTGATAACAAATGAAGCTAAAAAAGCAACAGGGTCTAGATTATGGAGGGCCGAATGGGTCCAGCAGTTTGCATTTTATTCTAATAGCAAGGGAAGCCTTTGAATAAAGGAGGGTCTGTATAGATGTGGCTTTTACAAGATCACTCAGGCTCCCGGACGGATTGAAAGGCAGGAAGACAAAATCAAAATAGTTCAGTTAGGAGACACCTGCAGTGCCCTGTGTTCTTTCCTTCTCCAGATTTTGAGCATCTTAAAAGCAGATTGTGATTTTATCTACATAGATATAGATCTCCTTCCTGATGCCTGTAAAATAGCCTCATTATTTTATATTCTTAAAGGTAGTAAAACTGTGTTTAATTTTTTTAAAAAGTCAGATGTTTTTGTTTTGTTGTTGTTTTTTATATATAGATATATGTTTTATTCCACTTTAGGTTCTGGGGTACATGTGCAAAAAAAAAAGAAGTCAGATGTTTTGCTTATTTGGACTGATTTTCCTATACTCCACGGTTGATATTTTTAATTTGCAGATTTCTACTCAGGATGAGGTCAGAGAAGAAGAAAGCATAAAGAAGAAATCTCGCATTTGCTATTTTACTATACAGGAAGGATGGGGCCGGCTCCTACAGACTCTTTTCAACATCCCATTCCTGCTGCATGACATTCTTTGCTTTCCTCCCACTGCCTCCCCTTTGAGTCCAACCAGCTCCTCATTGCTATAAATTTATTTCTTAACATCCCTTGAGTACTTATTTTTTCTTCTGCTATGAAGATCAGGACAATGAAAGAATCCAAGTGACTGAAACCAACAGGGCAACAAGACATAGCTTTGGAGTGAGGGCTATTACATAAAACACTGGCATGCTTTGTTATGATGCTAAAACAGTAGATCAATTCAATTTGTCTGCTCAGTCATTGCATCAGTAAATAGAGGTCAGTTCGTCCAGCTTTTGATCAAAAATTTCTAGTTTGTATTTTTTAATAGAAATTATATCTAACTCTACACATATGTAGACAGGTATACATATGTATACACATCCCTGCATCCCCTTTTCTGTGCTCACATTACATTGATTGCCTATTATTTCTGTTTCCTGCCAATTGCGGACAGGGTTCTTTTCAATTTTTTTCTCCCAATATCTCCTCAGCGACAGCTCAGGTTAAGTATAATCTATTCAGTGCATTCAGTAAACATGTGAATAATACAATTATGAATTTTCCAGGAAGTTAGTAATAATTGAAAATACTTCCTAGTTTAAATCTGCCTATCTGCAGGGTGCTAAGTGCTTTAGGTAGATTATTTAAGTGTCACAATTAATCTATGACAAATGGCCCGCTACTTACATTGCTTTAATTTATAACCAAAAAAATAAGGCATTAAGAGATTTAATAACTTGCTTAAAGTCACACTGTATAATAAATAGGAGAGTCAGAATTCAAACCTAGAGACTGTCTCTCAGGAGGCCTTTCTCTGAGCTCCCATGCTATTTAACCTATTTCATGAGCTATAGTTCTTTATATTTCTGGTGTTTAGAAACTGTTCAGCCTATTCTTCTAGGTTGCTGCTTCTACAAAGAGACAATACCTTCTTGGGTACTTTGCATTGTTTTGTTAAAGATAAACTAACTTCTCTCAACTCTGACATGGCTGAATTTTCTTTACACTCAACTCTTTCTATGATACCTGTATTAGTCTGTTCTCACACTGCTATAAAGACATACCTGAGACTGGGTAATTTCAAGTAAAAGAGGTTTAATTCGCTGATGGTTCTGTAGGCTAGACAGGCTTCTGCTTCTTGGGAGGCCTCAGGAAACTTACAATCATGGTAGAAGGCAAAGGGGAAGTAGGAACATCGTCACATGGCCAGCAGGAGGGGCGGATGCTACACACTTTTAAACAAGCAGATCTCAGGAGAACTTTACTACACGACAGCACTAGGGGAATGGTACTAAAGCATTAGAAACCACCCCGTTGATCCAATTACCTCCCACTAGGCTTCTCCTCCAACACTGGGGATCACAATTCCGTATGAGATTTGGGCAGGGACACAAATTGAAACCATATCACTACCTGTTTTTGAGTTGAAGTTACACCTTGTTTTGATTTCCTCAAAATGCTGGTAGAAGTCTCTGACTATAATCTCTCCGTAAGTGATCTTATTAATGTCATGGCTTTAATTAAATATCGTCTATTACTGATGACTCATATACTTAACCCTCCATTTAGAACTTTTCCCTGTTCTCCAAAGTTGTATATCCAGCTATCTACCTGATGATACACCTGAATGTTTGATGGAGTGAATGGGTAGTTGGAGTGAAGATCTATTTTGTTTTGAATATAAAAGATTTGAGACTTCTATTTGATATCAAGTTGGATTATAGAGATAGAAAAATAAAAAGAATCTTGGGTGGACTCCCAAGATTTCGGGCGTCAATGGAGTCAATGGAGAAGCCAGCGGAGCAGAAGTGAACAAAGATTGTAGAGACACCCAGTAAGATAGAAAGCAAGCCAGGAATTGAGATGTCATGAAGCCAAGTGAGGATTGTGCTTTAAGAAAGTAGAGATAGTCACCTATCATACTGCTGGGAACTAAAGTAAGGTAAGAAATCTCAAAGTTACAGTTTGATTACTTTGATGGCATGAAGCTAGCTGGTAACATGGATATATATATATTGTTAATAAGCAGCTTTATTGGAATGATAGGATAGAAGGCAGATTGGAGTGGATTTTTTTTTTTTTTTTTTTTATGAGACAGGATCTTGCTCTGTCACCCAGGCTGGAGTGCAGTGGTACAATCTTGGCTTACTGCAACCTCTGCTACCTAGACTCAAGTGACTCTCCAGCCTCAGCCTCCAAAGTAGCTGGGACTACAGGCATGCACCACCAACTCCTGGTTAGCTATTGAGCTTTTTTGTAAAGATAGGGTTCTTCCATATTGCCCTGAGCTCAAAGCAATGCATCTGCCTTAGCCTCCTGAAGTGCTGGGTTTTCAAGTAAAAGCCACCACACCTGGCCTGGAGTGGATTGTATGATGGATTGTCAAATCAATAGAGAGAGTAGCAAATAATTTGTACCATACAACTTCACTTCGTAAGGACAAACAACAACAAACCCCCCATATATGCGCATATTTATCTGCATGTACATGGAAGAGGATGTGGATGAATACAAACCATGTTATTAACATTGGTTTCCTTACACAAAACACCTTTACACTATGTTCACTTCTCATTGGTACAATGAATACGTATTATTAATGTCACTAAAAATTAATGAAAATGTTTTAAAAAGGGAATGGAAAGTGCAGAGGTGGAGGCAGAGTAATGTGGGCTATTTTGCTAAGTGTTTTAGGAAGTGGAATAGGAAAATGAGATAGTAGCTAGAGGGGTCCTGACTTGGGGTCCAGGAAGAAAGATCTTAGGGCATTTCTCAATGTGCGAGGATGATTGCATAGAGGAGAGGTTGATGACGCAGAACATGGGGAATAAATGCAGAAATACAGTCTAGGACAGATGGCTGTATATCTGTATTCTTAACTTCCCAGTTGAAAAATTATCACACGGAACTGAGGACAATTCAGGACATTACGTTGTGAAGTCATCTTCCCTATGTGCCAGTGTCTCAGTAATGGAGAGTCAAGGGTGTCAGTATGAAAGAGGGCTGCTATGTATGTCTCCTCCAATGGGCTCTTACTCAACCCTTTGTCTAGAGATGTGACTGTGGTTTTATCTTTTAGCTTTCATCATATTTGAATGCTACCAGTTTTCTCAATCCTGTATTTCAATTTCATACTTTTGTTTTGTTTTGTCTGCTTATTTTTGTATGGCAGGTCTATTTGTATAGCTAAATAGGTTTTACAAGCCTGCATGGATGATTTATATACTTTTATTTGCTTTCATTGAAATTTTCTTGTTAAGATATCCTGTTACTAGGAATCTTTATAAATCTTTGGGGCTGAGACATTTCGTACTAACAATGGGCCTCTTTCTTTCTCTCTCTCCCCTACCCGTATACAGATGGGTGGAACAGTTTTTTTTTTTTTCTGACTCCTTACTCTGGATGGAATCATTACATGATTTCTTGAACAACAGAACAAAAGGAAGATGACATTTTGCTATTTGAACAACTTTCAGGTTAAAACTTACCCTAACCCCAGTTTAGAAAATCAACAGGCAGGCTTTGACTCTTCCAAAAATAGATTGATAATTTGAGCTTTTTGTTTGAAAACCATTGCTATTTTAAATGGACAAAATCAGTGTTTTTCAGAAACTCATCTTTAAAGCATGAGCAAGAGCACTGCCTCACAAAGTGATGCATCAGCTACTGTTTTTATCATGCCTATTCTAGTTTGCAAACTATTCAGTGGCCAGAACTGTATCCATCTATTTCTTAACCTAAAGGTGGCAAGATCTTTATACATGCTCAGGAAAATTACAAATGTGTGCCACAAAATGGAATAATGTAAAGAACTGGGGGATATTTAATCTGGAGAAAAGAAGAACCAGAGGAATATGCTTACTATCTTAAAACCCTTTGAAGAACTATTATTTATAACAGGAATAAACTTATCATTCATGAGCATTTGATGGAAGCTGTAGTAAAATCAGATTATAGCAAAGCGTAAAGACATTATTTTCTGACATTTGGGAGCTCTTTCTAAAGATGATAAAACCACTTCATAGGAGGCTTCTAAGAATGGAATGGAAAAACAGGCTAGGAGGAGTATTATTAAAGATGATTGAAAAATAGGCTTTGCAGTTGAAATAGGTAAGTTAAATATCATTTGTTGAATTTTTGTTCTCCAATTACAGAGAATTTTGAAGATTTTGCAAACATGGAAATCCTGAAGGAAATAAAATTACCAAATCTTACCCAGAAGAGATAAGCACTGGCAATATTTTAATATGCAGGGCACCAATATACGGTTGTTTAAGCTGTTGCCTGCTCAAGGTAACCAGCCATGGGAGTAACTAGAGACCTGAGTGTGTGTGTGTGTTTGTAAACCTGAGGTCATAGTGTACATGCTATTTTGTAATCTACTTTTCTCTGTCACCATATTGTGAACACTTTCTGATGTGGTCACATAATTTTTAAGATTAGCTTAGTATCCCTTATGATAGATGTATCACAATTCCTTTGAATAGGCTTTTGTAGATACCAACAATGTTAGTTTTACTCTAAAATGTGATATGAACACCACTGTGCATATTTTGATCTCTTTCTTATGATAAAATCTCTGATGTGGACATAAATGTTCATATTTGTAAGCCTTTTTAGTACATATTAGGTGACCCAATTTTTTTTTTTCAATCCTGAGATTCTACAAAATTTTTTGACCAAGTAGAGCTACCTTGTCAAAACTCACATGGGTAACTATGGGCAGAGTTGTGTTTAATTGTATTATCTGGTAGCATATGGATTAGCACAATTCTCTATGAAAATACAAAATTCAGAAGCAAGGGAAATGTACTTTTCCTCCAATCATTATTGCTACCCTTGAGATAAGACTAGGGAATTATTAAATAATGTATGCATTTTCAATGATTTTTCCCCTTATTGTTATTTTCTTCACTCAGAACACATGAGTGTTTCTGGACAAATTGTGAGCTCATTAAGGACAGAGATTAATTTATATACATACTTATTTTTTATTTAACACTCTAAACTATTGCATTTTTTAGTTTTTAATTGATGATCTTGATATAGGCAATTAAATCATTTACAAATGTTTTTTTCTTCCAATATTTATATATATATATTTTTTTCTCTTTTATTTCACTGACAAGTAATCTAGAATAGTACTAAATCATAGCTGTCATAGTGGGAATCTTTATTTTGTTAGTTATTTTAGTCCAGATGTCCTTAGTGCAGTCTTTCCCAAATTACAGCTATGGACACTAGTTTCCAGAGTTGAGAACAAAGGGTTTAGTAATCAAAGAAGCTTGAGAAATAGCACCTTATATTCCCTTTCAGGAGAGTCACAGAACAAACATATTAGCATGTTAAAGCCTCCGAGAAAATCTGCAGTGATAAATAAATCTGTTTAATTTGTTTAGCTTTTAAATGTATTTGCTCTGGGGAGACTTATTTTTTCTAAACATACCTGTGGCCATCTCCTCCCTTAATACCTGCTTCAGAAACTTTGCTCTCCTGTTTCACCCTTGAGTATTGTGTTTGTTGTTGGCTTCTGAGAAATGTTTGTTTTTTGGTCATGTAAGGGAAGTTGACTGTATTTTTTTTAACTCAGGAATTGGTACTGCATTTTATCAAGTGTCTTTTCCACTTTTATTGAAATGATCACATATTTTTTCTTCTTTAATTCTTAAAAACAATGTCTTATCTAAAGTAAATCATTCCTACACATATTAGAGAGGTTAAGAAGATGAGCTTTGTGGTGTCTTTACAGCCTATCTTCCAATACTAGGCCTGCCACTTATTAGTTGTGTGAAAGTTGGCAAGTGAACTTTGCCTGTCTCTGTCTCCTTGTTTAGAAAATGAAGTAAGGTAGTAGTCACCCAACAAAGTGCTATGTACAGTGCTTGGCAAATAGCAGGCAACTAGTAAATGCTAACTGCTAACAATACCTCTTGTTTATTGCTGAGTATCAATAATGATAGCTGTTAAAAACACGGTAACTTTTAGAATCATACAAATTTGACAACTTTTTAATACTTTTATTTTTTAGAATTAGTCTTTTCAGGTTATCCCTGCCTCTTCTGTGGCAATTTTGATAATTATTTCTTCTCTAAACTACCATTATTTTACTTAGATTTTCAATTTCACCTGTATCTATGATATTTGCCTTCTCTCTCTAATTTTGCATATTATGTTTTCTTTCTATATTTTCTTCTTAATTAGGGTTGCTAGATCTTTGTCTGTTTCACTGGGCACTAGAAAAGATTTCAATATCATTTTGCAATTTCTAGAAATGTTACATTTTAAATTTATTAACTTCTTCTGTCTTTATAAATTCCTTCTTTTGACTCCTTTTTGGCTTGTTTGTTTATAAGCTCCTTTAGAAGAATAAGTTAACTTGGGTTTGATTTTTTTTTTTTGAAAAATACAGTTGAGCTTATATTATTTTTATTGTATGCCCTTTGGCTGCCTCTTAAAGTTTGAGTTGTATAGCAAAATAATTGTCTTTCATTTAAAATTTCATAATTTCAGAATAGATTTCCATATAATTTTAATTAACTAGAGGAACGTTTTTAAAGTTGTAGGTGGACGATGGGGGTGTGGAGGGTGTTTGTTAATAATATCTGGTTTTATTGTAGTGGTTAGTGAACAAGGCCTGTATTATTTCTACTTTTCGGAATTTATGATGGTTCCTTTTGATATACTACATCATGAAATTTTAAGACAATTCCATCATGTTTGAAAAGAACGAATATTTGTTAGGTACAAAATTCTGTATAGTAATAAATCAAGCTTATGGAGTTATTTGAATCCTCTGTATCCTTATTTAGGTTTTCTCTCCTTGATCTGACAAATATTCCTGGAGTTATGGTTCTTTTTCTCAAAACTATTTTCTAGTAGCTGAGAAGTGGTCTACTCTTTTTATTCTTGTTTTTAATATTATGGTATATACAAGGCCTAGGTGATGCAGAATTTTCTAGATCATGGAAAGGCATTGGATTTCATTGGAAGAACATTGGGTATTCAATGATGCATGTTAAGTAAGTGAGTGAAACTAATAAGACATATTTTTAAAAATTGTTCTTGATGTGGCATGGAACATTGGATGCAGATAAAAGTGGAAACAGAGAGACTAGTAAGGCAGCTATCATAGTACTCCAGGTGAGAATTATGGTCCAACTTGGGCTATGTTTTGGGGCAAAGAAGAGGAGAATGGATATTTCATAATTTTGATTGGGAGTAGGACTAACTACATTTACAAGTGGTTTAGATAAAGGGGATTTGGAATTGAGAAGAATTAAGGAAACTGAAAAAATTTCAAATTATTACATTGATGAAAAAGAGGTAAGAATTATAATGGCATATTAAAGACACTGTTAACACTGCCTTCTTTTTTTATCTTCATCCATTCCACAAACATTGGTGTGACTGGATGTGTGCTAGGAACTGAAGAGGTAAAGATGACTGAGACCCTTGCCAACTCTCAATAGGGTCCCAACATTATCCTTTATTTAGTGAGCATAAATTCATGGGCATAGTCTTCATTAAGAGATGTGGTTATGGTCCCTTACTAGCAAAGAGTTTGCATGACAGAGGAGCCATGTTAGAGGTCTTTGGTGTGGGTGAATTGTTCAGCAACAACAGAAGCTCAGCTGCTGCTCAACTGATTGTTGAAGTTTGACAGCATCCTCCAGTCAAAGTTGACTGCTTGCTCAAAGAACATTCTGTTTATGTAGAGGCACCAGGTTCTCTGACACCTACTTGTAAATGCTAAATGTTAGAAAATAAGTCAAAATATTGAATTGATAAGAATAAAAAACCCTAATCAAGGTAGAACAGCACAATTGTTAATGGAATATATATATATATATAAAATCATATATATGGTAATATATTAAATGTATTAACCATTTGTATTAACAGATATATAGTTAATACATTTAATATATTACCATATATATTGAAATATGTATGTTTCCAATTGTCAGTCGAGTTCAATATAGATATATACACACATAGGCACACACATATACACATTGTATATATTATATAAAATACTTGTAGGTACATGTAAATTCCTAGATGATTTTCTAGCTTTTTAGCCTAGTGGTAAATCATTCATGGAGATGTTGGAAAGCCACACAATATAAATTCCAAGCATGAACCTTAGGAATTTGGCTAAAGCTGACTCATGGAAAAATTCTGTGATGAAATTAAAAGGTTTGGACAAACATTAGAGCAGTGCAAGTAAGAGTGTACAAATTAACAGATTTATTTAATAAAGAAATTTTATGATGTTGGTTGATGTAGAAGAAAGGACATATTATAGTGTATTATCATTGGAACGGCCTAATGCTTAAGGAAGTTCTGAAGAACAGAGGAATGGAAATAAAACACTTAATTGTACACCTCTTGAAGTCCAAATTGAAATATGAAGACCTAAGAATCATTGCTGTTTGAACAATGTAGTAGTACAGAATATTCTATAACAACATGCTCTGTAAGGTTTTGGTATATAACCTGATAAAATATAGAATTTTGAAGTAATCAGACAAATAAAGAGAAAAATGCATAAGCAAGTGTTGTAATATTAACCTTTCACCGCTTTAAAATGCCTGGAAAATGAAGCAGATATGAATATTTTAAATAATTTTATAATAGCTTTCAAATATCTTTTTCCACTGTTCCATATAGAAATAGTAGCAATTACTATTTAGATTGCACCAAGTATTAATGGTTTGGTTTATCATTTGATCAATGCAGTAGACAAGTGGGCTCAGTTAGTTGAGGACAAAGACAAGTCTTATCCTGGACTTAGTGTTATCTTACCACTTGGTACAGTAAATAGGAAGTGATGAGAGCATTTTTGATGGATTAATAAACATTTCAGTCTCCAATTATAAATACCTGCTTTTGAACATCAAGTCAACTTTTTCAAGCAATGAGAGTTTTCTCTGTTGCATATAAACATGTTTTTATGTGTTAGCCCTTGTGTTGATATAAAGGAATATTGGAGGTTGGGTAATTTATGAGGGGAAAAAGGTTAATTTGGTCCATGATTCTAATGGCTGGAAAGCTCAAAATTGTGTTCATGTATCTGGTGAGGATTTCAGGCTGCTTCCCCTCATGGTGGAAGGTAAAGGTGAGCTGGCATGTGCAGAGATCACATGGTGAGAGAGGAATCAAGAGAGAGAAGGGAGGTGCCTGATGATGTTACTGAATTGCTGCAATCTCATGATAGAACCTGAACAAATGAGGAATTGCTGCATATGGATGGGCAAAGAAAGAGGTTTCTTGAAATGAAATCTGATCCTGGCGGAAATGCTGTGAGCATTCTTGAAACGACAGCAAAGGGTTTAGAAGATGCCATAAACCTGGTTGATAAAGCAATGGTCAGGTTTGAAAGAACTGGTTCTAATTTTGAAAGTTCTACTGTGGGTAAAATGCTATCAAATAGCATTCCATACAATAGAGAAATCTTTTGTGAAGAGTCAGTTCATGTGGAAAACTTCATTGTTGTCCTATTTTAAGAACTTGCCACAGCTACTCCTACCTTCAGCAACCACCACCCTGTTGAGTTGGCAGCCATCAACATCAAGGCAAGACTCTCTACCAGCAAAAAGACTGCAACTCACTGAAGGCTTGATGGGGCAGTCATAGCACACTGTAGCCTGGAACTCTTGGGCTCAAGTGATCCTTCTGCCTAAGCCTCCCACGCAGCTGGAACTTCAGACATATACTACCACACCTGGATAATTTCTTTTCTTTTCTTTTGAAATAGGGTCATGCTATGTTACTCAGGTTGGTCTTGACCTCCTGGCCTCAGTCTCTCAAGTAGCTGGGATTACAAACTCGAGCCACCATACCCAGCTTAAACATTACCTTTATATGCACTGGGAAACCAAAAAATGTGTGTGTCTTCCTTTACTGGGATATTCACTTTATTGCTGTGGTCTGGAACTAAACCCTCAATGTCTCTGAGTTATGTCTACATATATATCCTGTGAAGAAGTACTTCTCAGATATTACAGCATATACACAAAAAATAAAGCTGAGTTTAAAAAATGGAAATAGAAGGGGTCATATTTCAGTCTAGTCATTCAGAAGCGATTCAATTGAAAAAAAGAAATAATTTGTTATAGCAGCCATGACACAACAATACATTCACGGAGATTTCATTCTAGAGGAGACAGAGTAAATAGTAATTACAATCAATCAATGATATAGTATGTTAGAAGGTAATAAGTGATGTGGAAAAAGAGGAAAGAGAGTGCAGGTTAGGGTGAGTGAGGGCGCCTCGTCTGTGCAAGGGTGCTGGAGAGGAACGTGGGGGACACTTCACACTGTAACTATGATGGTGAGTATAGACTTCATTGAGAAAGTGAGATTAGAACAAAGACATGGAGTTGGTAAAGGAGTTAGATAAGTAGACATCTGCAGGAAAACTCTTCCAGGCTAAGAGAACCACAATACAAATGCACTAAAGTGGGAGTCAGCCTGATGTGTTTAAGGAAAAAATATCAGGTGACTAGAATGAGAGGAACATAAGAAGGAAGATTAGATAAGTAACTACAGGCTGATTATGTAGGCTATTGTAAAACTTGGAAGCAGAAGTCATCTTCCAGATTTACCAGAAGTTATTTTCCAGATGATAATAAACAGCTGGTCAAATCAATTCAATAACTTTCAACTGAAGAAAATTATTAGCAAGGTAAACTAGAGGATAATTGTAGACATGGAGACATGTCCTATATTGGTTTCAGAACACTAAATGGTTTGAAAGAATGAAATCAACCAACAGGTTGATTATATTTGTGAGACAAAAACTTCTGAGGATAAATACATAATCTATTTAAAGCTAACTAAAGTTCATATGATATCACCTTCTGCTATTTTATAAATTTTTGATTATTTTAAAGTCAAACTTTCATAATTTTGATAAAATAGTTTCTTCTTAAATTTCTTTATTCCTTTAGCATACAACTTTGAATCATAGAACTCACTCCTGGTACTGTCTGTATCTGGATTTAATGTCACTGAAACCATGGCAGATTCTGCATGTGAGGCAGGGGTATCATAAAAAAATGACCAAATTTCAGTTGAATGGATCAGCTACAGGCCTGCATGGCAGAATAGCCTGGAATGATTGCTTTGAGCAGATGTTCTGGCAAGTTACAGGCACAACAACACAATGACTGCCAGCGTAGTCCTGGATCAGGGGTTCGTTTTATACCCAAGCACCTTCAGCCTTTCAGCAGCAGCAAGGTTTACCCATATGTTTTCCATCTGCATCCTAGATGCGGTTAAATTCTAAAATCACCTGCAGGTTGTGGTGTAATTCTGAGCTCAACTTCTCTTTCTTTTCCCCATGTTATATTTGGATTACATCAACCATGCCAATTCTATCATGAGTCTCTTGCCCACTTAAATTTTGGCCACATAACATGATGGAAAACTCACTCCAGGAACAGTCTAGAATCATTGCATTCAGAATTTTGTTCAAGCTGAACAAATAAACATTTGTCAAATAAATGACTAAGCCAATGTTATGGGAGTGTCCATAGCACTGGGAGTGTCTGCCCTTGCCTTCCCCAGCTAGTCTTCATTTTAAATTTTTGTAGATTCCTGATCCTGTTCTGATATTAGATCATAGTACAACAGCATTGTAGAGCATGAGCCCAGGGGAACTGGAGAAGACTTGGTTTATAGGGTACCTGGAATGAGTCCTAGACACCTGCATGTTTGGTGAGGTGAGTCTTCTACTAATCCCACTACATCCACACACTCTGTACAAACGGGCTTCTCTCTTGGGTTCTTATTCTCTGCTCCAGTTTCTTGTGTGATTGAAATGCTATTTCATTTGGCTGGTGCCCTGATGAATGGTGTATGGGAGGGCCAATTTCACTTAGCAGGTCAAGGGACAGGATTAAGCTACTGTATAAGTCAGGGGTTTCCAGAGAAACATAACCAATAGGACACACACACACACACACACACACACACACACACACACGACATCTATAGAGAAGAGAGATATTTATTTGAAGGAATTGGCTCATGCTTGTTGAGGCTGGAAATTCCTAAATTTTGCAGAGCAAGCTGGGAGGCTGGAGTCCCAGGGAAAAACTGATATTGCAGTTCAAGTTCAAATGTCATATACTGGCACAATTTCTCCTTCCTACAGGGAGGTCAGTTTCTGTTCTTTTCAGCCCTTCAACTAATTAGATGAGGGCCACCCACATGTGGAGGGCAATCTGCTAACTCAAAGTCTGATGATTTAAACACAAGGCTCACCCAAAATATCTTTCACAGAAACATTTGGAATAATATTTGGACAACTATCTGGGCACTGTGGCAAGTCATGTTGACATATAAAATTAAGCATCACAAAGGTGGAGTCAGACAGGACCTATGAGTCCTGGGCCTGAGTTTGTCAGCCAATGGATCAATAATTGGTAAACAGGACATAGCATATATATACATACACACACACACACACACACACACACACACACACACACACACACACACATATATATATATATATATATATATATATATATATATATATGTGGCCTGCTAAGTGAAATTGGTCCTCCTATATACCATTCAAGTCATCAGGGCACCAGCCAAATGAAATAGCATTTCAATCACACAAGAAACTGGAGCAGAGAATAAGAACCCAAGAGAGAAGCCCGTTTGTACAGAGTAGATGGATGTAGTGGGATTAGTAGAAGATTCACCTCACCAAACATGCAGGTGTCTAGGACTCATTCCAGGTACCCTATAAATCAAATCAAATATATATATAGCTTTTACATAATACATTCTTCATATATAAAATATAAATATTTTTAGTATAATACATTTTTAATATATACAACATATTAAAATATACATTTATAACATAAAAATATTGTATATACTTATATGTTTATATATAAAATATATTATATATTTATATATTTATACATTACATATATATGCCATATATGTAATTCATCTTCTTGTTACTCTAGGTTTTGGAAAAGCTTTGTGTAGTTTTTCTAGTTTTTCCCAGTTCAGCTGTGCATAGCGGGTTCTGTCTGACAATTAAAGCATTCAGATGAAATGCTACACATCTCAGGGATAGTGACTAACAACAATGATTTAAGTTACGGGATCTCAAGCAAAGGCTGAAGGTCAGGGGATAAAGTCAGAGACGTTTTATTACTTCCATCCATTCTCTCCCACTTTATCTCATGGGATTCTCATTCCAGAACAAAAATAGTTAGACTAACTCCAGGCTCTTTATAATTTTATGTACCATTCTACTGCTGTTTTGTATTGCTTAGAATTCATCAATGCACTAAAATTGGTTGGGCAAGCATTCTATCAGACTTGCCTGGTTGTTCAAAATGTCTACTGCACATCCACTTAAACAGATGCAAGCATGCATTCATTAAAAACATTTGAAATGCCATTTCATTTGGTTGGTGCCTTAAGTAATTGATAGTGAGCAGAAAGAGTGAGAGTAAAACAGAACAAATATTCATGATGTCAGATAAAGAGTGATAACTTAAAAAAAAGAAAATTATTTCTCTAGTAATTAAGAGAAATAGCGTTCCAGCTTGAAACAACATAGGGAGAGGGATATTTGGGGAAGGTTTGATAGAGAAGGTGGTGGTTGAATGGGATTTGGGTAAAGAGAGTGGAGGGAAGGGCATTTCAGAAAAGGAAAACAATGGGAGCACAGGTACTGGGGTAAAAAATCAAGCATGGAGTGTATCTGGAAGACAGAGGGCCAAAGTGTAGGTCAAGTGATGGGAAAAAGTAGAAGACAGCATTGGACTGGGGAGGTCTTGCTAGTTTGACTATAGAGACTGGATTTTTACTTGATGATTAACTGGAAACTACTGAAAGATTTTAAGCCTAGATTTATATTTTGGGAAGATTAATCATACAGTAGTGTGTAGTATGCTTTAACGTAGAAAGAAAGAGGATGTAAAGCCTTGTTTTAGGATTTTTTCCAGTGAAACTACAAAGAAGTAAATAGATGCAAGAAATTCTGTAGAGCTAGAATCAATTGGACTTGGGAACTAAGTATGAAATGATTTACATGGTAGAAGGAATCTAAAATGCTTAATTTTATGTGTTGACTTGAGCAATGTTTTTGGATGAGATTAACATTTAAATTGGTGAACTTGGCCAGGTGTGGTGGCTCACCCCTGTAATCCCAGGACTTTAGGAGACCAAAGTGGGAGGATTACCTGAGGCCAGGAGTTTGAGAACAGCCTGGCCAGGATGGTGAAACCCTGTCTCTACAAAAAATACAAAAATTAGCTGGGCATGGTGGTGCACACCTGTGGGCCCAGCTACTCAAAAGGCTTAGGCAGGAGAATTGTTTGAAAACAGGAGGAAGAGGCTGCAGTGAGCTGAGATGGCACCATTGCACCTCCGCGTGGATGACAGAGTGATAGTCTGTCTCAATAAATAAATAATAAATAAATAAATAAATAAATAGGTGAACTTTGGGTAATGCAGATTGCCCTCCATCATATGGGTGGGCCTCATCCAATCAGCTGAGGGCCTGAATAGAACAAAAGGGCCAGCATCCCACAGCAAGGGGAATTCTCCAGAAGACTGCCTTTCCATTGGAACTGGAACAAGATCTGGGTCTCTACCTGCGGGCCGTTGGACTGGAATTGCACCATTGGCTCTTCTCCCGCCTGCTGGGTCACACTTGCAGATTTTGGTCTATGTACCTCTCTCTCTCTCTCTCTCTCTCTTTCTATGTATAGAAAGAGAGAGAGGCAGAAAGGGAGAGAATGTGTGTGTGTGTGTGTGTATATACCACTCACACTCACACACATCTTATTGGTTCTATTTCTCTAGAGAACCCTAATAGATAATCTTGAAGGTAATTCCAAGGCCTATCCCTGCCTTCTTTTTTTCTTTCCTCTCTTTATTACTCTCCAGGGTGTGGATGACACCTGAAACCCGGGAGAAGCGGGGCGGTGGGGGGGGTGGCAAGTAACTTGTCTAATTTAATCAGCTAATTGGTAAGTGAGCTGCTATGTTGAGATATTGATGGGGTGGGGAAAAAGGGGGCATAAATGATGAGGAATGCATTGATCTGCTGGATACCTGGGAATTGCTGAATGGAGATATCAGGAGAATTAACCTATTTGGAGGCAAAGTTTTACCCTCTGTCAATTGCATTTTAACCATTCACTGTGGGGGAGATATGCAGAAGGTATTAGATATACAAGTGAGGTGTTCCGAAAAAGGAGACATTTCTGTCTGATGATTATCCTGTTGAGAATAAATATTTGATTATATAAAAGACCAAACTTCCACATGTGTTTCAAAGACACAGTGTTCTGACAACACGTTTGTTCTCCGTGGTTAGTGATAATTGGCTCTGACTGACATTTTCACAAGATCAGATCCTTCTATTGTCAGAGAAGTGACTCAGAAAGCCAAGATTTTTTTGAACATTTAAAAACATTTGTGACAATAGAGTGCTTTTAATTTTTAATTTAATATTTAAAAAAATTCTACAGTAGAAGAAACAATCTCATTCATGTTAGAATTAGTTGTCACTGGCTTTTAGAAAATAAGATACGATGCTTCAGCTATGTCTAGACATGAAACATGCAAAGAATGTGGATAATTAGTCACACAATTTGCTCTGAAAAGTATTTTTTTTCTGTCCCACTGGATAATTTGAGAGTATGTTTCTGTTTTAACTTATTCAGTCTATACTATTTATCTTCCCTTTCATATTATCTAGAGAGATACAGTTTCTGTGATGAGGGAAGGCAGAAATGTATACAGTTATTCAACAAAGATTAACACCAACAAAAAGATTGTGCTGCTGGGTGCGGTGGCTCACGCCTGTAATCCCAGCACTTCGGGAGGCCAAGGTGGGCAGATCATGAGGTCAGGAGATTGAGACCATCCTGGCTAACACAGTAAAACCTGTCTCTACTAAAAATACAAATATTAGCTGGGCGTGGTGGCACGTGCCTGTAGTCCCAGCTACATGGGAAGCTGAGGCAGGAGAATTGCTTGAACCCAGGAGGCGGAGGTTGCAGTGAGCTGAAATTGCACCCACCACACTCCACCTAGATGACAGAGCAAGATTCAGTCTCGAAAAAAAAATTGTGCTAAGTTTATGAAAGATGCAAATATAAAGAGGACACAGCCTTTTTGTCAATTTGGCAGGCAGAACATTGTTAGTGCCATAACAGAAGGAAAAAATGCCACGGGAGCCTATTCATTCACTAACCAAATACTTACTGATGGTATGTTGCACCTCAGGCACATATGATAGGAGACATGTAGATGTCTAAGAGCCAGTCCTGATGTGAGACATGAGAGAAATGCAAAAAGCAGAAAAAAAAGGGCTGGTAAAGTATGAAAATACACAGCTGTTTCTTTTTGTGGTCTCTCTCTTGGCTAGTCATGGTGGTTTTTATTTGCTATTAACTTATTGAATAAAATTAAAATGTTAAATTGTTAGCATGAATTTTATTGTTTATATTTTGCAATGCCAATTTAAATGCAAACATCAGGACATTTCACTTGTGGGCAGAATCTCCAAAATTACACAATTTGTACTTCATTCCTTGTCCTGGGAGAGTGCCTTTAGCTTGGTTGGAAGGGACAAACTTAAGCAAGATCAGGAAGCTTAGAAGGAAGATGAGCGGATCTCCAAAGCATCAGTTGGCTGAGGGGGCACTTGGGTATGGGAATACTCGTGGGGCCAGTATGGACTCTTACAGGCACCCAAGGGCCCTGCTCTGTGATTTGGGTACATCTGCTTGCTTGGGCCCAATGACTACTGAGTTTCTCCTCCCACTGGCCAAGGAATCTTTGTGCTGCACCCTCCCAGACAGAGGGCTAGGGTGGGGAGTTGCCAGGTGCCTTCCATTTCCTTGGGCCACCACCCCACAGTAGATGGGTGGCCTCTAAATATCTTTAAAGCTCTGTGCCAGGATGTGCTCAGTGCCTAGATGAGGGTGAGCAAGAAGGCTGTCTCTCCCTCCCTGGACACTTCTCACTTGGAGTGAGAATGGCAGCCACCAAGTCCCATCCTGAGCTGCCATTAGGTGTCTGTGCTGGACCACAAGCATATCCAAACTTGAGACCGGGCCGCTTCCCTGGTGAAGGGTGGCAGCAGCCACTGGGCAGGGCATGTGAAAGAGGATGGGGGAGGAGACACAGTTGGGACGTAAGAGAGGGTGCCTGAGAACCCATTACACAGAGGCCCTTCCCACAGAGACAGGGTTGTGCTTGGGCAGGTAGTTCCAAGACCCTGGCACATGCTGCATTGTTCTACTGGATTTCATTTACAAAACACAAATTTCAAAGATACAATAACTAAGAATTTCAAATCCCAGGACTTTGGGATCCTGGGGCAGGCAGATCACTTGAGCCTAATAGTTAGAGAGCAGGATGGGAAATACATGGAGAAACCTCATCTTTACAAAACAAAACAAAACAAAATTAGCAAAACAAAATTAGCTGGGCACCTGCCTGTAGTCTCAGTTACATGAGGGGCTGAGGTCAGGGGATCACTTGGGCTGCAGTAAGTCATGTTTACACCTCTGCACTCTGGCCTGAGTGATAGATTGAGATCCTGTTAAATATATAAAATAAAATAAAAAAGAATTGCAAGGTGGTGGCTGCAGAGCATTGACCCTAAGTGTGGAGCCTATCTAAACTCCATGCCTTGTGGGATTGCATTGATTGCAAACCCAAGGAGTCAGCTAGACTCTCAAGATCAGCTCTTTTGATGTTATTGTTTCCATTGTTTCCACAGCTGTGATGGCTCCATCTCTCAGAGAAAACTGTTTTCTCTTTGTGCTAAGTTAGAAGTACAGCTAGCCTATCAATATTTTCCCCTTCAGGCTCTCTTTACTTGAATTACAGTTCAAGAGACTAATTTTTAATGGTTTTTAAAGAGGTAATTTTCTTTACTTTTCTAAGGATGATCTCATCATCTTTTATGGTGGTTCCAAATTCGCTTTGGCTGTAGATGCTGGTATGTTGAAACCTCATGAAAGCGAAATTCAAGTGAAAATTGTAGGCAAGTATTGATTGCATGCAGTCAAGGACTAAAGATGACTCTCGATAATCACTTAGCCACAAAAGAACATCCCATGATAGTTGCAGATATGCAGGCAACACTTTGTGTTCAGATAGTGTGCAGGGGAGTTTTGGCTGCTTATCATTTTCAGTGAGGCTGTGTGGGCCAGAGGTTAAGGTCACGGCGCTTGGGAACCCAGCAGGTCTAGGACTGAGTTTTTCCTCTAGTGGTATATGATTTAACCCCTTAAAGTTGTCTCATGTACAAAATGGGGATTATGGTTTTGCCTTTTCTCATGGAGTTTTTATGAGAGTTAATTAAATAATACATGAGACATAGTATTCAATAGATGTAAACTTTATACCTCTTATTATGCAAGCATGAACAAAAAGTGAAGGAGGGAAAGTCTGCCTCTACAGTACTGTCTGATTTTTAGCACCCTGTCCCAGGGCCCTCAGTGCCCTCAGGCATTTCTGGGGTGCTGCAGCTGGTTAATTTCCTTCCTTGTAACAAATTTTAGCTTGTTACTTTCACCCTTGCTGAACACTATATGTGGTATGTCCCACTTGCTCAAGACCATTAAAAAAGGTTAACTGAGTAGATTGAACTTGTTTCTTAGTTGGCCAGATCAGATTTCTATTTCAAATACTAAAGTGAGATACATGGAAGATAAAGTTCTAAAAGAGTAAATAGGTGTCTGGAAAATGATGAAGGTGAAATAAAAGTAAAGTAAAAAGCAGGAAGTGTTATCGAGGACTATCAGGTCACTCCAGATTTTAAGTTTCTTTGAGGGCATAAACTGGGGCTTTAACATTTCTGAAATCATCAATATCCTTAGCACAGTGTCTCACTCACTTTAAGAGCCCCCAAAATTTGTAGAATTTACAGTGAATAGCGTTTGGCACCCAGGGCTCTGGAGGGAGTGGTCAAAAATGGGGTCTCGGCTGAATGAGCGATGTGGAAATAGACTGGAAGTTTAAGAGTCTGTACTGTCCCCTATTCTCTGAATGAAGCAGAAAGAGCTGAGCACTTCATGGCTTGGGCTGTATCTCACTTTCACCATAGCTGTGTAATCTTGGGCGAATAAGCTATGCCTTCAGAGCTGCAGTCTTCTTATCCCTCTTCTGCATGATGAGAATATAACCACCTGATGGCATTAACGCGTGCATTAAAAGACCTCTCACAGTGCCAAGAACAGGGTAGGAAGCCAATAAATATTATCTTTCCAGTCAGCTTCCTCCCAACCTTTCCTTTCTTTCTACCTCCTAAAATTTCTACTCCGTTCTTGTCATGAAGAGTTAACCAAAAAGTGCCACTGTTGGTCAGGGATATTATGAAAGAATGTTGATGCACTATTGCAAAACCTTCTGCACTGAATGAAAAACAATACAAGCATCTGTCCTTCTGGAGGTAGAGCGAGCAGCAACAACCTTGTGCATAAAGGGCAGCACTTTATTATATTTTGTTAAACCCAGAGCCGATAGGAAGACTTACTAGGAGTATGGGTTTTGTGGTCAGATGGACGTGGTTTTTTCACACGTGCTTGCCATTCCAACCAGCTAAGTTACTTAACTTCATTGTGCCAGGGTTTCCAAATCTGTGATATACCTACTTCATTTGTTCACTTATTCATTCACGCATTCTTTCCTGAGCACCTCCTACAGTCTGTGAAGGTGCTGGAAACAGTGATGATGACAGACTTGCAGTTAGTGTGGGGTACAGAAAGCACACAAACTTGTGAGGTGCTGAAGGCTGAGGAAGAATCAGGCGGTGTGTGATGGTTAAAGATAGAAGAAACCGAGTGCATGAAGGCCAAGAGATGAGATTCTGGAGCAGAGAATGTCAGTGTTGCTGAGGCATTTACCTCTGAGCGATGAATGAGTGATGAACGAGAGTTAAGTGCTAAGGATGAAGCATCTGGATAGATTAGGAAGGGCCCTGAATGCCACTTTAAATTCAGAGTTCAACCATGACAGTACGGCTTCCTGAAGAGTATTTCTGATGAGACCAGAGGCCACTGGGACCCCTTCCAGAAGATTCAGTCACATTAGTATCCATTAATGTTCTACAATATTCTATTTAAACCTAATTAATATTAATATCCTTAAAACTAATTACTATTAAAAATATGTATTACCCTCTTATGAACTGAGGCTCCAAAAAACCTGTTTGGGGTGAAATGATGAGAAATGGGAAGCCATTTCCGCGTTGTAAGTTGGGAATCAACATAATCATACTTTCATTTAATGAAGATATAATAATATCTACCTCTGTGGAGTTCCAAATACTCTTCAGAATACTTAACTAAGTGAATTCTCATAACAAGTCTATGAGTTAGAAGGTATTATTTTTGCATTATGAAAATGAGCAAACCAATGCATATAGGAATTAATTTCCTAAGGTTACAGAACGGCATATAAGTGGGAGGACTTAAATGCGAGTGAGCTTGGTCAACCTGCTTTAGAGACTGCACTCAACAGAGGATTGCATGAGAACAATGGATTGGAGTCAAACAAGATGGGAGACAGCTGGGGGAGGTTGTTCTAATTCAGGTGAGAGATGATGTCCACTTGGTCTCCATACATTTGTTCAGAGAATTAAATATTATAAATGCTTAAGGCACCGATTTTAGTTTCTACTATATGGTAGGTAGTCAAAAAGGATAATTTTCCTATGCATATATGGAAAATTCATATATGAAAGATGCATATTCCAGATTAGTGGAGAAGGCAGGGTATATAAGCTGCTATAACAAAGTACCACAAATTGGGTGGATTAAACAACAGGAATTAATTGTCTTACAGTCTGGAGGCTAGATGTCTGAAATTAAGGTGGTGTAAGTTTGCTTCTTTTGAGGACCATGAGGGAAGGATCTGCTACTCCTTACTTTGACTTGTAGGTGGCTGCCTTCAGGTTTACACTGTGTTCTCCTGCATGGGTTATCTGTCTCTACATTTCCCCTTCTTAGAAAGACATTAGTCTTATTATTTTAGGGCCCACTGTAATGACCTCACTTTAACTTGATTATCTCTTTAAATACCCCATGTCCAAATCAAGTTATATTCTGAGATACTGGGCATTAGCACTTCAATATATAAATTTTGGGGGATGAAAATCAATTCATAGTAGAAAAATTCTTTAAAAATGGCAGCACAAAAATTAGTTATCATATGGAGAAAGAAAATCCAGATTCTTACTTCACATCATATGAAAAATCATTATCTTAAGGACTTAAGCGTGAATGACAGAAATGGTAAAATATTTAGAAAATATATAGTAAAATATATTTATAATCTAGTATATGGAAGGACTTTTAAAATGCACAACAAAAATACTGAAATGTAACATGAAAGATGAGGTTTAAAATATTTAAATGTGATTGAGGACTGTAAAAAAATTATTATTTATTGAGGACTGTACAATTGAGGATTGTAAAAATAAGAGAGCATTAAGAAAATGAAAGCGCAAGCTGTAATTTGGGTAAAGGTATTTGAAAAACATAATTTATAAGGGGTTAGTACTCCGAACATGTAAAGAATCAATAAGACAACCCAACAAAAACTGGACAAAAGAGAACAGACATTTCATAGAAGAAAAAACAAGAATGCACAGAGAAATGTAATTTATGTCTACTATGTGATATTTCATAATCACCTGGTTGGTAAAAATTAAAAAGCGAAACAAATTCAAGCATTGTTATGAACGTGAATGAAGGGGAACTCACATATACAGCTTGAGGGAACGTGAATTAATGCAACAGCTTAGCATTATCTTGTAAAGTAGGACTTTATGACTCAGTATTTTCACTCTAGGTATATATTCTAGAGAAACTCTTCCACAAGGTGATGGGCACAAGGCCACTTATAGAACATTTCATAAGAACAAAACTTGGGAAAATAACTTCATAGCTATTAACAGAGTATTATTTTAAAAATTTGCATGTCCTAACATTGGGATTTTATAGAACTTTGTAAATGAGTAAACCACTGCTGCATATATCCGTATGAAAGCATTTAAAAAATCTTGCATAAAAAAAGCTAGTTGCAGAAAATTTATAAACCAAAATAATACCTTAGCTCACCTGCATATTTATATGACAAAATAACATAAAAATGCAAACGAGTTATGACACAATTCAGGATAGTGGTTATCTGGGGGAAAGATATAGAAAGATAAAATGGAGCGAGAGGCACGTAGGCAGATGTAATATTGGTAATGTTCTAATATAGTCCTTGCTGCGGACTGAATTGTGACCATTCCAAAAAAAGGTTTGTTCACCTCCTAAGCCCTCGAATCTCAGAATGTGACCTTATTTGGAATTAGGGTAGCTGCAGATATAATTAGTTAAGATCAGGTCATACCGGAGTAGCATAGACCCCTGATCCAACATGACAGAGGTCTTTATAAGAAGACAGCTGTGCGAAGACAAAACCACAGGGAGAGGGTTACGTGTAAATTAATGAAGAAATTGCAATCATTCCTCTACAAGCCTAACCATGTCAAAGATCGCCAGAAAATCACCACAAGCTAGGCAAAGGCATGGAATAGATTTTCCCTCACAGTTCTCAGAAAGAGCCAACCCTGCTGACACCTTGACTTTGGACTTCTGGCCTTCAGGATTTAAGACAATACATTTTTGTGATCTAAGCTGCCTAGTTTATAGCACTTTGTTACAGCAGTCTTAGAAATTGAATACAGTTCTTAAATAAAGTGGCAGGTTCATGATGTTTATTTTATAATTTATAACTCACAAATGTATAGGCATATTACTTTTTATGTTTCAAATACTTATATAATAAAAATGAAAAGACAAAAGTTGTTGTTATTGTTTTGATCACTATGAAACTGTGGCATGTATCCACTATTAATCTTTAATTTTTTTAAGACAAGTTCTCACTATGTTTCCCAGGCTGGAGTGCAGTGGCACAATCATGGCTCACTGCAGCCTTGGCCTTCCAGGCTCAGGTAATCCTCCTACCTCAGCCTCCCAAGTAGCTGTGACTACAGGCGTGTGCCACCACACCTGGCTAAGTTTTGTATATTTGTAGAGATGGGGTTTCATCATGTTGCACAGGCTGGTCTGGAAATATTATGGAGAGTGGAAGATGCTTGGAACTTCTATGCTCAAGCCATCTGCCTGCCTTGGTCTTCCAAAGTACTGAGATTATAGGCAAGAACCACTGTGCCCAGCCTCCACTATTAATCTTGATGGCAAATCCCAATAAAGCTTTTCTAGGCAATTTTATTAAAACTATAAAAATCAACTTCCAGAACTCCTCTTGATTTTAATGGAGCTTTTATCTCAACCTCAGTGACATGGAATCCCTGTTTTTCTGACTGTTATTACTGTGTGCTCATCTTCTGAGAGAAGTGTCCTGCCTGTCATCCTGAATGACGATGATTGGCAAGCACACACCTGTCATGGCATGTTATCTTCTTACAGACAGGCTGACATCAGTTCTGCCTCTATTTAACACAAAAAGGACATCTAAAATCATATCAAGATTTCCAGCTTGCATGCTACAAAAATAAGTGCTTTCTCCTAGCCTGGAAGCCACACCAGAGCAGAGGCTAAGATGTCTCATTCATACAACGGTGTTTCTGCCTCCTAGAAATGGAGTGTGGCACAAAGTAGATGCTCAATGAATCTGCTGAAGAGTATATGAATGAATAGTTCTACTAGTGTCCACTTCTTTGAAACAATACATGCTGCACTACTTTTCAGAAGGATTTATCAGGCATCTTCCATTCTCCACAATACTTTGGGTTGTTAGTTCCTCTCAGCTGTAGATTCCCCAGTTCTTTTTTATATAAGCACTCAATGCTTGTCTTTGGGTACTTCGAATAGGGATCAGATTTGGGGCCCATAAGACCAGACATACATGTGTATGTGAGTTTTTTTTTTTCCATTTGGAAGGTAGTTATTTATTCTTCCTTACAGACTAGTAACATGCAGAGAAGGGATGTAGGTGTTTTAGACTCTTTAATTAGTGCTCAGGTGAAATGTGTCTTGATTAAGGAATGGGTTCTGAAGAAGGAACACCAACAATATGTACAAAGTAGATATTGTTCTGAAATGGGATTTGTCTAGTACTTTGAAAAAGAAATTCATATTGTTTTGAATATATTACATAATGAATGTTACAATTTGACATTGTATTAATGGGATTTTTTTTTTAACCCAGTAGCTAGAGCAGCTGATATTAGTGAAATGCTTCAGTGAGATCATGAGAATTTTCAAAATCCTGAAATCTAATACTGGAAATGTGGACTATAGCATTTATTAATTCAAGCAACATTTGGTGAGTGGCCTGGCATTGTCCTAGGTGTGAATGAAGAGATGAACAAAACTTCTGCAGTAATTCATTTCAGTGGGAGAGACTCAGGTAAACCAAGAATTGCAATGTCATGCTATTCATCATTTAAGGACAGAAGAGGAGCTGGGACCAAGATGGCTGACTAGAAACAGCAGCTAAGCCTTTTGAGCTCCTTGGGGAAGAGGCAGCAGCTAGTGCTGGGATTCACAACTGCCTAACACACTAAACTTCCTAGGTGGAGGAAGGGCAGCATCCATCTCCATAGCTCCACACCACACTTTTTCCCTCCTGGAGCCAGTGAGGTTGGATGGCTTGGTCCCAAAAGGTACCCCGACAGCCTAACACCAGCTGTGCCAGAGGGCCTCTTCAGGCCTGACCCTGACTCATCCTTCCTTACTGGGTGGGGATTCTTGCAGGAACTCCCAAAATTTCAACTAGAGGCTGAGGGTTGGAACCTGGATCTCCCTTGGCCTGAGCCCCTAGGGGAAGGGGTGGCTGCAGTCTCTGTGGGACCAGCAAACTTAGCCTTACCTCTTAGTAGTTCTGAGGAATCCAGGCAGCCCAGAGAAGTGGGTTTCCTCCTAGCTAAACACACCCCCTCCACCAAAGGACAGTCAAAGTGCTTCCTTAAATGGGTCCTATTCCCTGTGCCACCCAACTATGTGAGACCTTCCAGCTAGGGTTGTCAGACACCCTATAAAGGAGGGATCCTACTGGCATCAGGTTGGTGGCTCTTGAGATCAGAGATCCCAGAAGAAGGAGGAGGCATCCATCCTTGCTGTTCTTCAGCCTCCTTAAGTGATATCTCCAAGCGTGGGAGTGAACCAGATGAATAGGGCCTGACCTACGGAAGAGGGGCCTGACCTACGGAAGAGGGACCTGACTATAGAAAGAAAAACAAACAGAAAGCAACAACAACAGCATCATCAGCAACAAAAAACTCCCCACGAAAACCCCATCCCAGAATCAGCAGCTGCAAAGATTGAAACTAGACAAACTCATGAAGATGAGGAAGAATTAATGAAAAAACACCAAAAACCCAAAAGGCCAGAGTGCCTCTTCTCCTCCAAATGATTGCAATATCTCCAGCAAGGCACAGAACTGGACAGAGGATGAGACAGACTAATTGACAGAAGTAGGCTTCAGGAGATGGGGAATAAAAAACTATGCTGAGCTAATGGAGCATGTTCTAACCCAATGCAAAGAAGCTAAGAACCTTGATAAAAGGGTACTGGAGCTGCTGACTAGAATAAAAAGTTTAGAGAGGAACATAAATAACCTGATAGAGTTCAAAAGAACTGAAATCATTAATAGTCTCTCAGACTACAGTGCAATCAAATTAAAATTCAGGATTAAGAAACTCACTCAAAACCACACAACTACATGGAAATGGAACAACCTGCTCCTGAATTACTCCTTGGAAAATGATGAAATTAAGGCAGAAATCAAGAAGTTATTTGAAACTAATTAGAGCAAAGAGATAACCTACCAGAATCTCTGGGACACAGCTAAAGCAGTGTTAAGAGGGAAATTTATAGCACCTATATCAGAAAGCTAGAAAGATCTCAAATTGACACCTTACCATCACAATTTTAAAAAGCTAGAGAGGCAAGAGCAAACTAATTCACAAGCTAGCAGAAGAGCAGTATACAAGAAATAACTAAGATCAGAGCAGAATTGAAGGAGATAGAGACACAAAAAATTCTCCAAAAAATCAATAAAATCCTAGAGCTGTTTTTTTAACAAAATAAGATAGACTGCTAGCTAGACTAATAAAGAAGAAAAGAGAGAAGAATCAAATAGATGCAATAAAAAATGATAAAGGGAATATCACCACTGACCCCACAGAAATACAAACTACCATCAGAGAATACTACAAACACATTTACATAAATAAACTAGAAAATCTAGAAGAAATGGTTAAATTCCTGGACACAT
>NW_022436976.1:7942737-7943262 GCF_009761245.1 Sapajus apella | reverse complement strand
ATGGTTAAATTCCTGGACACATACACCCTCCTACGACTAAACCATGAAGTCAAATCTCTGAATAAACCAATAACAAATTCTGAAATTGAGGCAGTAATTAATAGTGTATCAATCAAAAAAGGCCCAGGACCAGATGGAGTCACAGCTGAATTCTACCAGAGGTACAAAGGGAGCTGGTATCATTCCTTCTGAAATTATTCCAAATAATTCAAAAGGAAGAACTCTTCTCTAACTCATTTTATGAAGCCAGCATCATCCTGATACCAAAACTGGGCAGAGACACAACAAAAAAAGAAAACTTAGGAGTTCAAGACCAGCCTGGTCAACATTTGTCTCTACTAAAAACACAAAAATTAGCCAGACATGGTGGCATCTGCCTGTAGTCCCAGCTATTTGGGAGGCTGAGGTTGGAGAATTACTTAAACCTGGGAGGCAGAGGTTGTAGTGAGCTGAGATCACACCACTGCATTCCAGCCTGGGTGACAGAGTGAGACTCTGTCTCAAAAAAAAAAAAAAAAAAAAAAA
>NW_022436976.1:7863076-7942637 GCF_009761245.1 Sapajus apella | reverse complement strand
CAAAAAAAAAAAAAAAAAAAAAAAAAAGGAAAAGGAAAGGAAAGAAAAAAACTTTAGGCCAATATCCCTGATGAACGTCGATGCAAAAATCCTGAATAAAATACTGGCAAACCAAATCCAGCAGCACACCCAAAAACTTATACACCATGTTCAGGCTGGCCCCATTCCTGGGATGCAAGGATGGTTCAACATATGCAAATCAATAAACGTAGCTCATCGCATAAACAAAACCAATGACAAAAACCACATGATTATCTCAATAGATGCAGAACAGACCTTTGTTAAATTCAGCATCTCTTCATGTAAAAAATGCTCAATAAGCTAGGTATTGATGGAACATATCTTAAAATAATAAGAGCCATTTATTACAAACCCACAGCCAATATCATATTGAAAGGGCAAAAGCTGGAAGCATTCCCTTTGAAAACCAGCACAAGACAGTATGCCCTGTCTCACCACTCCTATTCAAAATAGTATTGGAAGTTCTGGCCAGAGCAATCAGGCAAGAGAAAGAAATAAAGGGTATACAAATAGGAAGAGAGGAAGTCAAATTGTCTCTCTTTGTTGATGATATAATTTTATATTTAGAAAATGCCATTGTGTCAGCCCAAAAACTTCTTAAGCTGATAAGCAACTTCAGCAAAGTCTCAGGATACAGAATTAGTGCGCACAATTACAAGCATTTCTTTACACCAACAATAGAAAAGCAGAGAGCCAAATCATGAAAGAACTCCCATTCGTGGTTGCTACAAAGAGAATAAAATACCTAGGAATACAGCTAACAAGGGATATGAAGGACCTCTTCAAGGAGAACTACAAACCACTGCTCAAGGAAATAAGAGTGGACACAAACAAATGGAAAAACATACCATTGTCATGGGTAGGAAGAATAAATATTATGAAAATGATCATAATGCCCAAAGTAGTTTATAGATTCAGTGCTATTCCTATGAAACTACCATTGATATTCTTCACAGAATTAGAAAAAACTACTTTAAATTTCGTATGGAATCAAAGAAGACCCCATATTGCCAAGACAATCCTAAGCAAAAAGAACAAAGCTGGAGGCATCACACTACCTGACTTCAAACTATACTACAAGGTTACAGTAGCCAAAACAGCATGGTATTAGTACAAAGACAGACATATAGACCAGTAGAACAGAACAGAGACCTCGGCAATGACACCACACATCTACAGCCATCTGATCTTTGACAAATCTGACAAAAACAAGCAATGAGGAAAGGATTTCCTATTCAATAAATGGTGCTGTAAAAACTGGCTAGCTGGAAAAGCTGCAGAAAGCTGAAACTGGACCCCATTCCTTATACTTTATACAAAAACTAACTCAAGATTGACTAAAGACTTAAATATAAAACCTAAAACTGTAAAAACCCTAGAAAAAAACCCAGCCAATACCATTCAGGACATAGGCATGGGCAAAGACTTCATAACAAAAATGCAAAAGCGATTGCAACAAAAGTCAAAATAGACAAATGGGATCTAATTAAACTAAAGAGCATCTGTACAGAAAAAAAAACTATCATCAGATTGAATAGGCAATCTACAGAATGGGAGAGGATTTTTGCAACCTGCCCCTCTGACAATGGTCTAATATTCAGAATTTACGAGGAACTTGACACATTTACAAGGAAAAAACAACCCCATCAAAAAGTGAGCAAAGTACATGAACAGACACTTCTGAAAAGAAGACATTTACACAGCCAACAGACATGAAAAATGTTCAATATCACTGATTATTAGAGAAATGCAAATCAAAACTACAATGAGATACCATCTCATGCCAGTTAGAATGGTGATTATTAAAAGATCAAGAAACAATAGATGCTGGTGAGGCTGTTGAGAAATATAAATGCTTTTACACTGTTGGTGGGAATGTAAATCAGTTCAGCCATTGTGGAAGACAGTATGGTGATTCCTCAAGGATCTAGAACCAGAAATACCATTTGATCCAGCAATCTCATTACTGGGTATACACCCAAAAGAATACAAATCATTCTACTATGAATACACATGCACATGTATGTTTATTGCAGCACTATTTACAATAGCAAAGTCATAGAACCAACCCAAATGCTCATCCATGGTAGACTGGATAAAGAAAATGTGGTACATATACAGCATGGAATACTATGCAGCCATAAAAAGGAATGAAATCCTGTCCTTTGCAAGGACACAGATGAAGCTGGAAGCCATCATTCTCAGCAAAGTAACGCAGGGACAGAAAACCAAACACCACATGTTTTCACTCATAAGTGGGAGTTGAGCAATGGACACAGGGAGGGGAACAATGTGCACCAAGGCCTGTTGGGGGCTAGGGGGCAGGGAGAGGGAACTTAGAGGATGGGTCAACAGGTGCAAAAATGTCATGTTTTTTTCAAAAAGAAAAAAAAGAATAAAATTATATATGCACTCACATACTTAAAAAAAGGAAAGAATAGTACTTTGTATCATTCATATTTTCAGTATAGCTTATTACATAATTGTTCTTTGGATACTGGCCATTCATGTATAATATTTCTCTAGGAACTAGGTTATCTAACCAAAATGTTTAATTTTCTCACCATAATTAACAGTTTAGTTTACAAGTTATGATGATTTCATTTAAAAAAATCCTACAGGAGAAAACTATAGTCATTCTTTTCTACAGTTAATGGCTAATTTATTTTATTCCCCGTTTGCATTTTTTGGTTCCTTCCAATTTTCAGGAATTTAGAGATTCCTTTTGATGTTAGAATGGGGAAACAGGGTTCATTTCCGGTGGCACTGATTTTTCACATAGGTAGTGGCAACATTTCACAACAATAAAAAGGATAAAAGTCAGTAATAGATTCACATAAGTGTTTAGCTAGAAAAATGAGACACAGTTAATGGATATGTGTCAAAGCACTATTAGCTAAAAGCAATTACAGAATAAAATGGCTAAAATCATAATCCTAATGAAAAAATGTATTTCTTTACTTCATTATACATTTATCTCCATGAAACTAGATGCACATCTCTTGGGGTATACATATCACTAGAAATTTTCTCACCAGTGGACTTCTAAAATCATTAAAATGTTACTAATCTCTTATCTGCAGGTGTTCTTCAAGAAGGTATCTCACCTCTTTTCCTTTTTACATTCCTTAGAAAGCTGGAAACAGTCCCAGTCCTCTGTGTGACAGTGAACCCTAAGACTATGAGTGTTTTCATTTACAACACTGGGCTTGAATACCTTTTTTTTTTTGAGACGGAGTTTTACTCTTGTTGCCCAGGCTGGAGTGCCATGGTGCGTTCTCAGCTCAAGGCAACCTCCTCCTGGGTTCAAGCAATCTCCTCCCTTAGCCTCCCGAGTAGCTGGGATTACAGGCATGTACCACCAGGCTCGGCTAATTTTTTTTTTTTTTTTTTTTTTTTTTAAGTAGAGACGGGGTTTCGGGTTTTCTCTGCGTTGGTCAGGTTGGTCTCGAACTGCCGACCTCAGGTGATCCGCCTGCCTTGGCCTCCCAAAATGTTGGGATTACAAAGGCATGAGCCACTGTGCCCTGCTGAATACCTCTTTTTAACTCCCTGGAGATATTTGCCCCACAAAGCTCTCCCTCAAACACAACCTCCTTCTACCTGGTGTCTTTATGCATTTGGAGCTGGACTTGGAATGAATTGCCTGTAAGCTACCATCTGACAGCCTAACACAACATCTTGGGCTTTCTTTCGCTCTCCAGACTCCTGTCTTGCATCCTCAGAGATGTCTTGGGGATAAAAATGAGTTTAAAACAAAACTTTCCTTAGCTGCTCCAGCGGCTGAGCGCAGCTCGGCTGCATCCGAGCGCGGTGCCCTCTTCTCTCCCAGTTCTGCTCTGTACCCGTGAAAAAGGGGGCGGAGAGGAGAGAGAAGAGGAAGAGGCGGAGGTCACTTGGGCGCCCCATCCCGCCCAGGCTTGGAGCGCAGCTAGGTGCAGAGGGATCCTAGGAGCCGAGCGTGCCCGGCCGGTTCCGGGCTAAGGGAACGAGTGAGTGGAGGGGTCCAGCGGCGGGTCCACAGCCCGCGCCCGAGCAGGATCTCCGCGCTGCGGTCCGTGGAACTTAAGACAGCTGCGGCGCGGGGCCCGGCGCGCCATGGTGCACCGAGCGGCTCGCTCTTCTGCTCCACAGAGAGCCCGGCTGGCGGCCTGGGATGACAAGGTAACCACCCCTCCAGAGGCTGATCCCAACGCATTGGCCTCCGGATGCTTATCCAGACCCAGGTTTAACCAACCCATCCCCTGGGACACCCGCATCTTCTGCCGGCTGCGCCTGGCACGGAGTTTGGACCAGATTCCCTAAGCTGGGGAGATGCGTAAAGAAGGGTACTCGGGCTAACCCGTCCCCATTCTGAGTTGTTTGGATGGGGACCGGATAGAAAGGGTCTCAGAAGAGGGAAATAGGCAGAGATCCCGCTTTTCGCCGCTGCAGGGTTCACTGCGGGCGGCACTTAGAGTTCCGACCAGGGCATCTCCTCACTCCGGGTCCCCAGGATAAGAGAGAAATAGCCCTCTGGCGTTTGAGCAATTGCAGAATGTTTCAGCGAGTTTGTTAATCTGGAGAGGATGTTGTGAGGCCAAGCTGAAGGGCGACGGGGGGGCAGTAACGGGCGAGAGTCGAGCTGTGAGTAAGACCTGGAGGAGGCCACCGTCCTGGGGAAAGCCTAGGCAGTCCCACTCGGACCGGGCGCAGGAAAAGCTGGCTCTGGAATTTGCAGCCTCCGGGAAAGCTAGCTGCTCGGGAAACGCCAATCGAATTAGCTCGGAGCAGAGTGGCTGTGGCCTTGTGTATCCAGTGTCTGTGACTAAGGGTTCAGCCCTCTAGGGAAAGAGTGACAAGTAAATACTTGGCCTTGGTTGTTGCTACTCTGAAGCTGTAATTGGACGCTATCTTGGCCGAGATGCACAGAGTGAGCGTGGCCTGCCCCCTTCCCCATCGTGAATCAGAATTTCTGCACGGGGGCAGCTAGACCAGAAAACCTTCCTAGAGACTTACCACACTGCTTTCCATAGCTTCAATGTGCGTGTGGTTTGCTGTTATTTGATTTAGGCTTAGAAACATATTCAGGAAATCTGCGTTTAACATCAATGAACTTGCAGGTCCCCTTCCAAAGTTTGGAGATTGTTATCTCTGCCTGACAAGCAGGTCGTTCAACTGAGGAATAATCTGCAGTTTGGGGACAAAGCCCACCAGAGGAAAGAGCAGACACTTTAAAAGGTCTGGTTTTTGTTTGTTTGCTTTAATAGACTATTATGATTTAAAAAAACTTATTGGGTTTAAATCTAATCTTGGCAGCGATTTTGTAAAACTTGAAAGTTTTAAGGTGTCAGTGAAGTGGGGCGGGGGTGCTTTCAGGAGGAGGTGCTCATTTGCAGATGGGCCATAGAAGTTAACCAATGGGTCTCAATTTCAACAGCTTCTTTACCTTGAAAATGAAATGTAGAACCACAGACAGATATGAGCTGCTTTTAGTATGATGCAACCTTGCTTCTAATAGGCCAGATGAAACCTATTCCACCACAGGATGCTGGGGCACGTCAGTCTAAACGTCAGATAAGCAGTTCATAATTCCTCTGTCTTTATCCTACAGATGTCTGGACTGCAAGCTTGCACAGTTTTGAGAGGGAGATGACTTGAGTGGTTGGCTTTTATCTCCACAACAATGTCTATGAACAATTCCAAACAGCCAGTGTCTCCTGCAGCTGGGCTTCTTTCAAACACAACTTGCCAGGCAGAAAACCGGCTTTCAGTATTTTTTTCAGTAATCTTCATGACAGTGGGAATCTTGTCAAACAGCCTTGCCATTGCCATTCTTGTGAAGGCATATCGGAGATTTAGACAGAAGTCCAAGGCATCGTTTCTACTTTTGGCTAGTGGCCTGGTAATTACGGATTTCTTTGGCCATCTCATCAATGGAACCATAGCAGTATTTGTGTATGTTTCTGATAAAGACTGGATCCGCTTTGACCAATCAAATGTCCTTTGCAGTATTTTTGGTATCTGCATGGTATTCTCTGGTCTGTGCCCACTTTTTCTAGGCAGTGTGATGGCCATTGAGCGGTGTATTGGAGTCACGAACCCAATATTTCATTCTACGAAAATTACATCCAAACATGTGAAAATGATGTTAAGTGGTGTGTGCTTGTTTGCTGTTTTTATAGCTTTGCTGCCCATCCTTGGACATCGAGACTATAAAATTCAGGCATCGAGGACCTGGTGTTTCTACAACACAGAAGACATCAAAGACTGGGAAGACAGATTTTATCTTCTACTTTTTTCTTTTCTGGGGCTCTTAGCCCTTGGTGTTTCATTGTTGTGCAATGCTATCACAGGAATTACACTTTTAAGAGTTAAATTTAAAAGTCAGCAGCACAGACAAGGCAGATCTCATCATTTGGAAATGGTCATCCAACTCCTGGCGATAATGTGTGTCTCCTGTATTTGTTGGAGTCCATTTCTGGTAAGAGCCTGAAGTTTTGACTTCTACTTTCTTGGGTTAATCCATGTTCAATTCCAGGTTATCTTTTTCGAAGTTGTTAGTTCGGAAGTTCAGTCTTTTAAATGCTAAGACTGGCCCCTACTCAAAATTTATTTCAGCACTCAGCTCTGGCTTAGAATTACACATATGGTTATCTTCCCAGAAGCCCTGAAGTGAAAGAAATGTGTTGCTAAATAATTCTAACCATAGTGTTAATTGCTTGCAGAGCAGTGTAGTTCTTACAGAATTTACATATTTTTAACACACTGCATATGATTATTTCTAAAATGTGAACAAAATGACCAACTATAAAACAGCATTGGAACAGATTGCAGTAAGTCTTGGTAAGTCTTGACAGAAAGTCACAAGGACTTTTAATTAGTAGACAGGGCATATTAGCTATTGGGTTCTCCGAAGCACACAATGACCAGAACTGCAAAGGCTGGTGATGAATTGAGATAGCTGAATAGTTCAGGTATCTGAACTGCATAGATAGTTCAAGTGAAGAAATCAGTAGTTCACTAACTGGAACAATGCCCTTAGTCCAGACAGAGGTATGTTCAACAGGAAGTCCAGAGATTATTTCCTTTTGGTTTCATTCACTTAAAATTTTAAGTTAGCCAGCATCTGTATGTGATAGCTTGATATTTTAATTTGGAAATGAAAGCTAAAGTGAAGCTATTGGAAACAAACATAAATCATTTCACCTTCCAGATAGAAGACAAAAATCATATTTATGATCCATAAGTATGACCTTAACTCCTTCCAGCATTTTGCTTTATAATGTAAGAAGTGACAACATGCCATGAAAGAAAAGGAAAAAAAAACCTTCTGTAGGGGGCAAGTGGCAACAAAGATTGTTTTTCTCTTTCCCCTTGTCTGTAACAATAAGTGGGAAAGCATCCAGAGATAGCAGTACAGGTGATAGGAAGGTGGAAGTGAGGCAAAGGTAGAGGTAAGACAAGGTGGTGGTTGTACCTTATCTACCTTATCTGGCAGAATGAAGATGCTTGTTACTAATGCAGTTTTGTTAGGCTCCGAAGAGGCTTATTGCCCAAGAATAGTTGCTAGTGAAGTTTTTTTTTTTTTTTTTTTTTTTTGAGAGGGAGTCTCACTTTGTCACCCAGGCTAGAGTGCAGTGGTGTGATCTCGGCTTACTGCAGCCTCTGCCTCCTGGGTTCAAGCAATTCTCCTGCCTCAGTCTCCTGAGTAGCTGGGATTATAGGCACATATCACCATGCCTGGCTAATCTTTGTATTTTCAGTAGAGACATGGTTTCCCCATGTTGGCTAGGCTAGTGTCAAACTCCTGACCTTGTGATCCACCCGCCTCGGCCTCCCAAAGTGCTGGGATTACAGGCTTGAGCCACCATGCCTGGCCCACTAGTGCAGTTTCAATTAATGAACCAGATGATTTTGATACATATAAAAGTTTGTGACAGCTGCCACTGCAGACAGATTCTACAATAGAGTTGGGTTTATTTTACAAAGGGAGTTCTACTGTTCTAATATTTTTGAAATTTCTATTCATATTATTGAATTTCTATTCATATTGCCTCACAACCTGAATCTGGCTTCTTGAATTGTTAAGTCATTTACATTTTTTTGTGTCCGTTGTTCCTGAGTTGGCCAGGTCATAAAAACTCACCCAAGGGGAGAGTGGGTCTATCCATGGGAAATCAACCTTTGGTGGCCTGCTTATTGTCAACTGAGGAGGCCTTAGGTGAACCCAGTAAGAGTCTGATCTGTGATTATAGTATAGTTGCATGAACTGAATAACAGAAACCATTTCTAACAACACTGGAACCTCTTCACTGTTTATTTTTGAGGAGGTTAATGTATGCCACTCAACAACGAAAAATTCCCCGGGTGTGATGCTTTTTAGTTTTTCTGTAGTTCACTTTTGAAATAAAGTAGATTTTTAAACTAAAAAGTGAGTCTGAGTGAGTTGAAATGAATTTAGGGGTTGTGAAAGAAATAGAAAGAAAGTGAGAAAAGAGGTGAAAAATGTTTAAATAAATTTTACAGTGAAGGTTGTTTCTCTGGAGAATACTTCAAAACAATGAAATGGTGAAGTATTAATAAATGAGAGACATAACCTGGACAACTGAGGTGATCACCTGTATTTTGTTTTTTTATTTATTCTGAGGCATCTTAAAAATTCTGTGGGTTTTGACTTTGAGGAATAGGAGTGATAGACTCACTCCTGCATGACTATGGAAGGAAGCAAAATTTCACACTCTTGGTAAGGATATTTTGAATTTATGGTTTTCCCTAATTTCCATTCCTGGATTTTTGGTTTCCTTCCTTGTTAGAATAAATATTATAATTAAATTCATATTTTGAACCCATTTCCTAGGGGAAACAAAGTTTGACTTCCACAAAACATTTTCTGAGGTCCATTTTCTCTTTATGAATTATTGATATATCTGTGACATCAATGTATCAATACTTTTAGCATGAAAATTATTTCTGTGTTAGATGGGTAGTAGATATACCGCAGATGTTACTTAATGGGCTGATATTTTGAATTGTTTTAAGCATTCTTTGCAATCTTGGTTTCTTTTATGGAGATTTGAGTCTTCATGAAAATTTCTGACTAAAAGATTTCTCCTGACCTTTGATGGTCTGGACACAAGTGCCTTGGGGATTAAATTAAGGTGCTCAGACAGGTATAAACAACCCTATAAAAATGCAGGCTTGAGAATCTCAAAATACCACTCAGTACTAATACTTCAGTTGAAAATTTTCTCTTTTTCTCTCTTTTATACCTAGGCGGATTGTAATAGATATTAATTACTGAGCCATCATTTTCCTGCCCACCTTGTGTTTTAAAAGCTTCTGATTTTTAAAAATACTTCTGAACTCAAGCTTCTAGATTCCCATAGATGCACTATAACCATGGCAGCTTCCGGGTCAATGCCCTATTTGATACCATGTGCCTTTTTTCTCTGATTAAGTGGGAATTGTTGGATTTGTATTTGAATGAACACCTGCAAACACTCTTTGACCAGTGTTCACAGTCATTTTCAAATCTCAAACTGGAACGAAGGTAGAGGTACATACACCAACAGGAGGAAGTAAGTAAGGTGCAGATGATGGTGTCTGTGCTTGACAGGAACTACTGCATCAAAAACTTATCAATAGTAGCATAATTTCTGAAACCATTTAAATTTATAAATTGAAATATATATTGAAGTTTATGTCAAATGTGATACTATTAAATTTGTTGAGTTTTAATCAACAAAGGTAAAAATGATCACAATGTTTGAATTCTCTCTTATTTTAATAGACTTTTTTAATTTTACTTTTTTGAGTCATTTTTGGATTTATAGGAAAACGAGTAAAAAGTACAGAGAATTTACAAATACTCCCTCCCCCTCCTCCACTTCATCACCTTTATTATTCATATCTTGCTTTGGTGTGGCACATTTGTTACAATCAATGAGCCAACACTGCTATATTACTATTAGCTAAAGTTTGTAGTTTACATTACGGCTCTCTCTTTGTGTTGTACTTTCCATGCGTTTTTAAAATGTTGAATGACATGTGTCCACCATTACAGAAGCAAGCAGAATAGTTTCCTTACCCTAAAAATCCCGTGGCTTAAAAAAAATTTAATGTGTTTTATTTTTCCAAAGTGAGATAATGTGCTTTTCTCCTCCTAGTAATTAAAATGTAGAAATGTAGTACAAACATAACATTTGTTTAAAATATAACTTGTTAATGACTTACATTTTTATAATACCTGGGGTTTGTAGTTTTAAACATGGTTAATTCATTCACATTAATTTAATAACAATGCTAACTGAAAAATACAGGAAACTACAATGGATGCTTATTATCTTACAGTTCCATTTAGCAACAAGTTAATCCTAAACATCTTTGAAAGTGAAACAGCAGTTATAAAATTGTCTTGTGTTCTTCCTAGATGAATCATTTTTCCTTATTACATAGACCTTGAACACATTCTCTTGATGTTTCTGTTGTGAGGGAGGATAAAAGAGATTTACCAGCACTTTCAAGAAACATTTTCTAAATATTCTTTTGTTTCTACTTTTATATGAGTAAGGATTATTTTTAATTCTCCACTTCTAGAACATGCAACTCTAAAAGGAGTTAATTATTAGTGCTATGTGTAGTTCACCTATTTGGCAGAGCAATAAATACTTGCTGACTGATTGACTGTAACTTAAGTAGTATGAATGTCAAAAGATTGGAAATGATTGACCAGATTATGGATTCTGAGTTTTGGAGGTTAACAGCCAAGCAAACACTGAGACCAAATTGTAATTTTAATCTGTTCCCTAATCAGCAACTGTAGACTTAGAAAGCTATTAAACTTCAGCTGTCTTTTAATAGAAGGACATATGTTTATTTTACCTTCTCTTCAGAGATACAGAATAATTTTGAATTGGAAAGAGAAATATAAAGTACATGAAGAGCAAAATGATTTCCTATGTAGGTGAGTTTACCCAAGAAATGTGTTCTCTTGCAAGTGTAGAGTTGGAGCTTGACTTTCCTATGGTTACTGTTATGCTAATATTTCTAGTCAACATAGTTAAACATTGTTTGGTCACTAAGGTGTTTGTCAGATATAGATCAAAGAACTGGGTGGCTAATTGAACTTTGACTGAAATCACAAAAGGTATTGGCTTCGTAATGACCAGATTTTAAAGGGCTAATGACAAATGACGGAATAACATGAAATCATAGCACATTTTGACTATCAGTGAAGATTATTTTCTTTGGAAGGCTGATCCCCATCCTTATATTGAAGAATGGTTTAATGGAAATCTATGTATGTGTCTTGTGCACTTGCCTCAATACCCAAAGGATGGTGAATGGATGTAGATTTATATGCTTTAAGTGAAGTTGAAGCAAGTTGCTGCAAGTTGAAAATTGCAGATGTATATGTGTACATGTACACATATACATGTACAATATAAATGTGTACATGTATATATGTAGTGTGTGTATATATAGTTTATGTATTTAGGTACATACATAAAAGTGTACATGTGTACATATACACCTATTTTTTTGCGTGTATATATACAAATACATACATAAATGTTAAATTATTTCTCAAATGAAAAAAATTAACCAATCACCATTGGATCAAATAGGAGAGATTCTAGTGGGCGGCATAGCTATCAGATACTGTGTTTACTACTTGGGTGATATCATTAGAAACCTAAACCTCAGTATCATGCAATATCCCTTTGCAAGAAACCTGTACATGCATCCCCTGACTCTAAAATAAAAACAAACAAACAAAATGGACTGTTCTATAGTCTTATGTTAGATCTTGGAAATGTAGGTCTTTCTATTCTAATCTTGGATTTCTGCTGATTTCAGAGGCAATATTTTCATAAATCATTTTAGCTAGTTTTCTTTGTGAAGTGTGAGCGTCCCTTTGTTAGGAATGTGGAAACAGCAATAAAGCTGTCTGGATACAGGACTGATGACACCCGGGTTCTACTCCTACGAAGTTTGTAACTTAGACCTAAACAACTCAAAATTCATATCTAGCAGAAAAGACGTATTTTAGAGATACATTAATGTAGCTTAATCATGGGAATTCAAGTGGCTTTCTCACATTTCGGAAGGCATGGCGTAAGTGCCGTAGGGTAAATGACTGACCATAGTTAGCAGGAGAGCTGCACTGGGAGATCAGGGAGCAGGTTCCTGTCCCCGAACCTTAGTGTTCTCCTGCCTGGTACACTGGCCTCTTGACATCCACATGACTCTCTCCCTCTTTCTTCTCTGGCCTCTCAAATATCCCCTCTTTTATCCAGGCTATCTTAAAAAGTTTCTGTCTACTTTTCCTCTCTTCCCTTCCTCTGCTTTACGTCACTTATAGGACCTAGCAGGATGTAATAACATAATACACATTTCTCCGTTTATTTGGTTGTTGCTAGGCTTTTGCCCCTCCTGAGGGAGGGGCCTTGCTGATTGTTGTGTGTTCAGCTCCTAGACCAGTGCCTGGCACATAGCTGGGGTCAGTAAGAGTTTGCCAAGTGAATCTCATGGAAAGGAGAGCCCAGTCGGTGACTACACTCATTTACACTTTCGATTAGCTCTGGTGATGAGGTCAGGACCTGGCCCAGGGAATACTTTTTAGTACTTTGATTTCTGATTTGAGCTGGCGAGTTCTGAGAGGGAGAAAGTCTGTGTTCAGGAACTCTCTATGAACGTAAGTTGGAAGTAGTGTCCTGGAGAATCTTGGACTTTCTGAAATTTGAATCCAGAATGAGAATTTAGGAATTTTGTCACATCTAGAGGAATTCCATGGATACACTGGGCTTGGTATTTTATTTTATGATATTACAATGATTTGTTTATATGTTTTCTCTGTAATTCTGAGTGGTGCTTGGTGGCTTTACTCTACGTTATTAGTTTATGTTTTAATTCCAAAAAATAATGGACCATAAATCAATGTTTGTTGAATGAGTAAGATAGGGAATCAAGCATTGAATGGGAAGTATCAAAGGTGAAGGAAAATGTTAGGTAGTAGAAATTTGGATTAATTTCACCCCAGAGTCTTTAATACCGACATTTTCTCTACATCCTCACATTTTTTCAAAGTGTATTTATTTTTTATTGGTATTTTATCTTTGAGAGAATCATGTCGGGGGACAAGAGGAGAACTTACTTTGTGTAAAGACCTCCAGATATTGCGCGTTCCTTGTCATAAAATGGAAGCTCTATGGTAAATGTGGAAATTTGTCTGAAATGGGCTTGCTTACATCATGTCTTTACCAGCTGATTAAGTGAAGGTATATGCCTTAATTTGTGCTGTTAACAGACTAAAAGATTGGGTAAGTTTTCAGTCACAGAGGATTAAGTCTCAAAAAAATCCAACAGACCTAAAAAGTGGACACTGTGTTACTCCTCCCAGATCTTCCTTTTCTCAAGGGAATTTTCCTTCAGCTGAAAGTAGCTGCTTTGTCTAAGGTTGTGTCCCTGTCTCTTAGGGTCAGTGTATGTGCACTGACTGGTGGATGTGGGGATAAAGGGAATCTGTCCTTTGCCTTGTTGGGTATTTCTGAAGGTCCATTCATGTCTCAGGGCCTGCTGAGGTGTCTGTTGAGGACTTTCCTTGCAACTGCATTGCAGCTCCTCTCCTGCCTAATTCTTCTTCCTTCTCTACTTCACAATCTCCCTGGAAAACTTTCTACATGCAGATCTCTGCCCCAAAGTCCATTGCCTCCAGAGTATACCTTAGGACAACCTTTTAGAAGTCTGCTTGTATATGTACTATCTACATATAAAATGCATTACGCATTGGTTTACAGTGTGATTTGACAAATATGTGGATCTGTGTATATGGAATTGAGCTCACTTGAGTATAAAACTATCTCCTTCCATGAACGAGTATGGTGTAAAATTGGCAAATGTCAATCCATTTTTAAAAGACATTGCTAGGATGAGAATTTACACAAGAATTTGTTGCTTTGGATGAGTGTAGTGATCTGGAATACTTTGTTATTTTAAATTTATTTACTCTTGGAAAAGCATGACCTTTTTTAAGGAGAAAGACTTATAAAAGTATCCAAAGATATTGTAGACATTGAGACGACACTTACAAACATTGCTTGAATGACTTAAGTGTAAACTAATCAGAACATGTGGATTAAATTTATACCCTCATGGATATAAAAATCTTCTGGCTTAAAGGATTTTGGGCTTTTTATTAAGCTCCAAAACACTTGAAGAACCATTCAAGATGTCGATGTGTCCCAAATCTCTTTGGGTTGCCAGTTATTTGCTTAGACTTATCTTTATAGGAAGTATGTAAAATGCATTCCGTTTATATTTGTTTTGGAAGGCATCTATAGCCACACCAATTTTACCTGGTACATCTGTGTTATTCATCTGCACTCAGAGAGGACTTCATCCTATAGGATAAATTTGTCTTGTGATACTTGTAAATATAACTTTCAAAGCTTGTTTAAACCTGTCTCCTGTCTGTCCTTTTTTTCTGGTTGTAGCACAGCTAATGCCATAGAAGAGTGAATACGGTTGTGGTTTTACATAGACAGGGAGGTGTTTTTTCTCACTCCTCCTCAGCTATTGTATCCCCAAATAATATTTAGACTGTGGAATGCTGAAATGGAGTGTAGCTGTGGTGTGACAGTGAAGGAGACAGAGACAATTTGATTATATACAATGAATTATTTTAGCTTTTTGTGCATAGTCCCAAATCATGGCTCCCTTTGGGACTCATGCAGTTATTCAGAATATAAGTGAAGAACATAAATCTCAGCCTCATCACTCCTTAGCTGTGACCTTAGAGTTACTCTAAGACAATTGTGCATATCCGTAATTATAATAATACTATACTCAGATGTACTATCAGATTAAATAAGTTGACTTCTCTAAAATCTCATCACAGAGTGATTGGCACATAGTGAATGTACAACGAAATCCAAAAATACTCAAAAGTTTATTGGTATTAATGCTGCCCACCATCTCAATGAAAATCACCATCTGTGTTTAGTTCAGATATTTTTCATTTTCTCTTCCAATAAAAAGGATTGGTTGCAGTAGAAAGGAAGAGAGAAGAAGCTCATAGCTTCAGAAAAGTTTCTTGAACATTTCCACTTCAAGTTTCAAATCATTGGTTCTGATTTCACTATCTCATCAGAAGTAGAGATGTTGCCTGTTAACTTTTTGCATCTTATCCTAAATATTCTAATAATTTATAAGGTATTAATTATTAGATCAGAGTTGTGAGCGCTACTGGGTAGTAAAAGATAAAGATCTTTCCTCTTCTAATTTAGTTGAAGAGCTTATAATTTAGTTGAAGCAAATGATGTAAGATATTAGCGTTTGAAGAAGCAATATAGTGTAGTAGTTAAGAATCCGGGTTCAAGTCCTGTTTCTTTCACTTCCTGGCCATGTGACTGTAACCACTCTGTGCCTCTGTTTCCTCATAATTAAGTAGTAATAAAGCAAAGTAAATTAAGTAAAATAAAGTAAAAGAAGTAGTAATAGTACCCACTTCTTAGGGTGGTTTTGAAAATTAAATTAATGTATTTAAAGCACTTAAAATAGTGAAATCAAGCATTACAAAAGCTACTAACACTTTCTAAAAGTACCACATGCTTCAGTTATTACACTATTATAATTGTTGTTGCTGTTACTATTAAATAATAATGCTGCCAGCTAATCATTTTGTCAATGAGATGATCAAAGACACTCCAAAATTATTTATTAAATGAACAATAGGAATTACAAGAGGGATTTGTCACTTCTAATTTGGTGCTTCATAAGCTGTTTCTTGATTTGACAAATATTTATTGGGCCTCTAACATGTGTCAGGCACTGTTCTAGATACCAGAATAACAATCGCCATAATTTAACTGTTCATAATATCTATGGCCTTAAGCAATAGTACTTTTAAGTTAAGAAAAGAAGAGATATGCAGGAAACTGAAATATAACGATTCTATCTTTTGTTACAACAGAATAGCAGGTATTTTATTATGAATGTTTGTGGACGAGATTATTTGTGATAACTTATGAAAAGGAAAAAAATTCTCTGGGATATCATTTAGAAAGAAAATTACTGGAAATAAATGTAATTGAAAGTAAATTAATGTAAGCTGTAAGAACCAATGAGAAAATAATGCGTATAATTCCCAGAAGTACAGAAGTGTGCAAATGAGAAGAGAAACTCTTTAGTATTTGGGCCAGGCTTTAACAGGATTAGAATACAGCAGGTTATAATAAATTAATATTAAAAGAAAATTTTTCAAGTAATGAAATATGAGTAGAAAAATTAAGTCAGATAATACCAATTTAATAATTAAAATTAGTATATTATGCTACCTTTTGATAACGAAAGTGAAGCAGGATGTAGAAGAGAAATAAATTGTGAGTGAAATGAAGCATTACGAAAGCTACTAACACTTTCTAGGAATTCAAGGAAATTTTAGAAATAAAGAAAAACAATCAAATCATTAAATTGCTGTGAACATACATACTAGGAAGAAAAAATTCATTTATGCTTTCATTTACTCATGAATAATTTACTCATAAATTTATTCTTTCAGCAGACTTTGCTGAGGAAAAGAGGGGGTGTCTCTCCAGGTGGAGGGTAAAGAATAGAGACAGAGATATGATGTGGGAAATTCCTGAGACAGATTTTAAGAGTCATGCTTTGTATCCCCTTCATTTCATCTGTGACCTTGCATTCTCTTCTCCAGACTCCACATGCATCCTCTGCCTACCTTCTCCACTTTTACTATGGGGTAAACATAGCCATCTGTATTTTTCTGGCTTTGCTTTGGAGCAGGTCAGGGAGGTAATGGCTTATCAATACTGAAGGAACCTCTGATCACAAAGGTGAATTAGTAAGCACTAACTACATGGCAAGAACATTGTTGCAGCAGCAGTAGCAGCAATACTGGTTGTTCTTGTTATTACATATGACTCTACTTTGCTTCTTGCATTTATGACCGTGGCTGTGGACTAGAAAATAGAAGGAAAAATAAAAGTCACATGAGTGAAGGAGAAACAGAATGCAAGGGTGGGAACAAGAAAATTAGAGCAGCAGAAAGCTGGTGGTGTGAGGGTGAAGAGAGGCGCTCTCACGTTTCAGGAACTGTGTGGGTAAGGTGAGGCCTCCTTTTACTTTCACAGACATCTTCCTTATTGAGGAATATTAAATTTCATGTATTATATTCCTCCAAGCTATTTAAAAAAGACATAATACGGCCGGGCGCGGTGGCTCACGCCTGTAATCCCAGTACTTTGGGAGGCCGAGACGGGTGGATCACGAGGTCAAGAGATCGAGACCATCCTGGTCAACAATGGTGAAACCCCGTCTCTACTAAAAATACAAAAAAAAATTAGCTAGGCATGGTGGCGCGTGCCTGTAATCCCAGCTACTCAGGAGGCTGAGGCAGGAGAATTGCCTGAACCCAGGAGGCGGAGGTTGCGGTGAGCCGAGATGGCGCCATTGCACTCCAGCCTGGGTAACATGAGCGAAACTCCGTCTCAAAAAAAAAAAAAAAAAAAAAAAGACATAATATTTTCTTTAGCTATAAAAGTTTATTGTAAAACATTATAGTAAACTACACATTAAATTAAAGGAAAAATCTTCCAAGTCCTACTATCCAGAGATAACTACTGTTAGTATTCCTGGTACATCTATCCTTTTGCCCAGCTAATGGGGAAAATAGATTATTTTAATTCTTCGATTAATAGAGTAGTTAAATATTTTTTCTTACAGTTGTTGAGCATTATCCCTTTTGTGAATGTATAGGTATTTGTATTTTTCTAAATGGTTTTTCCAGAACTCTTTGGTTAGCAAAGAACAGATAATTCTCATATATAAAAATATTTATAAAATAATTGTTATAAAAGCAGTTGCTTTTCTGCATGAACTCAGAGGGAGAAATCACTCATCATCATATGTAGGTCACCAAGCTATTCATGAGGGATCTACCCCCATGACCTAAATACCTTTCTCTAGCCCCTACCTCCAACATTGGGTGATATGATTCAGATGTGTTCCTTCCAAACCTCATGTTGAAATGTGATTCTCAACGTTGGAGGTGGGGCCTGGTGAGAGGTGATAGAATCATGGAGGCAGATTCCTTACAAATGGTTTAGCACTGACTCCTTGGTGATGAGTTCTCTCACAGTTAGATCACATGATATCTGGTTGTTTAAGAGTGTAGGACCTCTCCCTTCTCTCTCCTGCTTTTGCCATGCGACATGCCTGCTCCCCCTTTGCCTTCCTTTATAACTGTATGCTTCCTGAGGTTCTCACCAGAAATGGATGTTGGCACCATGTTTCCTATTCAGCCTGTAGATCCCTGAGCTGAAAGAAACCACTTTTCTTTATAAATTTCCCGGTTTCAGCTATTTTTTTTTACAGCAATACAAGAAAGGACTAACACAGAAAATTTATACCAGGAGTGGAGTGTTGCTATAAAGTTCCCTGAAGATGTGGAAGCAGCTTTGGAACTGTAAAATGGGCAGAGGTTGGAAGAGTTTAAAGGACTCAAAAGAAAATAGGAAGATGAGGGAAAGTTAGAAACTTCTTGGAAACTGATCAAAATCACAACCTGTTGGAAATATGGACAGTGAAGGCCAAGCTGATGAGGTCTCAGATGGAAATGAAGAATTTAATGGGAACTGGAGTGAAGGTCATACATGTTATGCCGTGGCGAATAACTTGGCTGCATTGTGTTCATGACCCAGGGATCTGTGGAAGTTTGAATTTAAGAGTGATAGCTTAGGGTATCTGGCAGAAGAAATTTCTAAGCAGCAAAGCATTCAAGAAATGCTGTGGCTTCTTCTAACAGCTTATGATCAGACAGAAGTAAAGGAATGACTTAAAGTTGGAACTTATATTTGAAAGGGAAGCATATTGTAAAAGTTTAGAAAATTTGCAATTTGGTCTTCTGGTAGATTCCAAGCAGTCTGCGGAGGTATTGCTTGCTAGGGATATTAGCACGACTAAAGGGTAGCCATGTGTTAATATCCAAGACAATGGAAAAAAGGCCTGAAAGCCATTTCAGAAGTCTTTGAGGCAGCTCCTCCCATCACAGGCCCAGAGACCTAGGCAGAGTTGTACAGCCTTGCAATGCTGTTTCCCATATTCAGGGTGCTCTGGCTCCAGCTGTGGCTCAAAGGGCCACAGGCAGAACATGGGCTGCCACTGCCAAGTGTGTAAGCCTATGCCCTCAGCATCTTCCATATAGTGTTAAGCCTGTAGGCACACAGAATGCAAAAGTGAAGGAGGCTTGGCAGCTTCTGCTTAGATTTAAGAGGATGTAAGGGGAAGGCTGGACCCCCAGGCAGAAGTCAGCTGCAAGAATGGAACCCTAGCACAGAGCCTCTTCCTGGGTAGTGCAGAAGGAAAATTTTGGATTGGAGCTCCCACCCAGAGTCCCCAGAGAGGCACTGCCTAGTGGAGCTGTGGGGAGGTGTCACTGTCCTCTAGGCTCCAGAATGCTACAGCCACTGTTTGCTTGCACCATGCCTGAAAATGCCACAGGCTCTCAACCCCAACCTGTGTGAGCAGCCACGGTGGCTGCACCTTGCAAAGCCACAGGGGTGGATCTTCCCAAGACCTTGGGAGCCCACTCCTTGCATCAGTGTACTCTCGATGCAGGATGTGGATTTACAGGAGATTCATTTAGGAGCTTTAAGATTTAAGGACTGCCTGCTAGGTTTAGGGCTTGTGTGGGGTCTGTTGCCTCTTTATTTTGGCCGTTTATCCCTTTCGGAAAGAGAATGTAAACCCAATGTCTGTACACCACTGTATATTGGAAGTCAATAACTTGTCTTTTATTTCATAATTTTATAGGTGACAGGAACTCATCTCCAGATAAGACTTTGGACTCTAAATTTTAGATTTAATACTCTGGAGGACTATTGTGAAGGCATGACTGAATTTTGAAATGTGAGGAGGACATGAGACTTGAGGCCCAGGGGTGGAATGATATAGTTTTGATACTTCTCCCCTTCAAATTGCATGTTGAAATGTGATTCCCAAAGTTAGAAGTGGGGCCTGGTAAAAGGTGATTGAATTATGGGGGCAAATCCCTCGTGAATGATTTAGCACCAATGCCTTGGTGGTGAGTTCTCCCTCAGTTAGTTCAATGGGATTTGGTTGTTTAAAGAGTCTGGTACCTCCCCCTTGTCTTTCTCGCTCCCTGCTCTCACCAGCTGATGCACCTCTGCCCCCTTAACCTGCTGTCATGGTTGTTACCTTTCTTAGGCCTTTATCAGACACAGATGCCAGCACCATGCTGTACAGCCTGGAAAAGTGTGAGCCAACTAAACTTTTTTTTTTTTTTTTTTTAATAAATTTCCCAGTCTCTGGTATTTTTTTATAGCAGTGTAAAAATGGACTAACACAGTGGGGATCACATTTTGACATAAGATTTGGAGAGGACAAGCATCCAAAATATATCGATAAAATTTTCTCCTTTGGAATTTATCTCATTTTTCTGTCAATTAAAGCACACTGGAATGCACAGGAAACAGGCAGGAGGCTTCTTTGTGGTAGGTAGAGGGAGAAAACTGGCTTTAGGTTTCCCTACTCAATGACAGGCTTGTAGCACCCAACCTGTAGAGGGAAAGGGGGACTAATGTGCTATTATTAAGACTAGGTAAATACTATTTATTAATTATTTTATAATTAAAATCAGAGCACTCAAATATGAGTACTGGCTAAGTAACTGACATTTTCCCTCCCAGTTTTCTTAAAGGAAGTCCAATATTTTGTAAATAAAATGCCAAAATTGCATGGCTTCACTGAAGTGTAGTCAAATGTATATGTGGCTGGTGGCTAAAAATCATCTCTCTAAAAAGAATATGTTACTATAGCACATTACACAGATTCAAATCTGAGTTTTTATTTTTTATAAGAGAAATTACAATTCTGGAAATTCTTTGTCTTTATTTACACATGTAAGATTCTCCAAGAAATCTGCTGTGATTATTCTACCTTGTATTTGTCTCTCTTTCTGTAGATAAAATATAGCATCTAATTCTACCTGATGATAGATTTTGTGCTATTTGTTTTGCGACTAATCTAATCTCTCAAGTGGATAGAGAGCTCCTCAGTGACAGAGTGAATGTCCCATGTTTCTACTCTGTTTCCTATGTTTCCTATGCTGCTTCATATACTACTTGAAAAACTTCAAGAAAATGCAGCTCATCCTTTAGAATCCTTTCACCACAAATAAAATTAGTGAATAAAACAACACCATTATAGCTGTGGTTACTTGTTGCATTTGAATGTCACAGAAGGATTTTACTTTTAAAAATGTTATTTCTTATAAAAAGAGTCAAGTTTTTTTGAAATATGACTATAAACCTATAATTGTGATGATGGTTTAAAAGTTCTTTCTTAAGAATTTTTTTGTAGTGTAAGAACCAATTGATTTTTTAAAACCACATCCATAGCTCCTGCTGTGTGTCAGACAAGGTTCTAAGTGCTTTACAGACATTAACTCATTGAATCCTCATGACATTTTATAGAATGTCGATTTCCTTAGCTGTGGAAAGTATTTATGACTATGTCTGTCCAGAGGGTTGACCCAAGGGATGCAATCATATGATACTTAACATCATGATCAGTTGCAAAACATTATTGGCCATATATTACATCTGAGATTTTAGTTAAAATTAAAATGTCTTTAGTTTAAGTCAATATTCATCGAGAAAAGCTCTGACAAGAAGAAAACACAAAGGTAAGAAGATGGTTGTGATATGTACAGAAAAGTAAGCATTATTAAAAGGAGGGTTAGTTTTGTACTCTGCTGTTATGCTGACGAGGACTGATGGAGAGCAATCTCTAAACAAATTCACTAAACCAGGCTGCCTTTAATAATGTTTTAAAAGTAATTTTTGCTTCTCTTCTCCCTTCCAGAGCACTGACAATGCCCCCAGTCTCATACCTTTTTCTGTCCCCAACCTAAACAGGTCTTAATTTATCTGAGTAAATTTTAGAATTCAAAATTTTTAAAAATGGACAGTTACGTTAGTTAGCATTAAGTGTTAAGCAAAATGTAGATTTTGTAGAGAATATTTTTTACCCTTGAGAAATTGTTTTTCTCTTCTGTTGTCATTGAAAGGTTAAAACCACATGCAGGGAAGAGAAGTCATTGCTGAGTGTTGTGAGGAACGAGTCAAGCTTTGATTAAAATCAGAGGGTGTAAGAGGGAGCCAGTTCCAGAATGCTGATGACAACAAAGCAAACTTTTGTCTTAAAAATGTGTTTATGTCTCACTGAGAAGCCTGTTTATCCTGTGCCTTGCAAAATTGGATGTATTTGCTATCAGAACCCTACTGTCTGCAGTCCTGCCTAGACATACGGCAGCTGCAGGATACCATAGTTCCTGTTTTTTAAAGAGCCAAAGATAAATGTCCTTAGTAAAAATTTGCTATATGAAGGCACTTCAAATATTCCATAAATACCATACCAAGACACTTAAAATATGCCACAAAATATACCATAATGAGTTTAGAAATACTCATTCAATTATTCAATAAATTTTTTTCTCAGTGCCTTCCATGTGTAAGGTGCTAGGGCTTTGGTGCTGGCCGTGTTGCTGGACAAGGCAATATCCCTTCTCTTATGGGTTACATTCTAAGGTGGTGGTTGCAGTGGAGTAAGGATGGTTTGAACATGGGTAGATACTAAGTAAACCAATTGACAGGATGATTTCAAAAAGTAATAATTATGTTTCTACTACAAAGACACATGCACACGTATGTTTATTGCAGCACTGTTCACAATAACAATGACTTGGAACCAATCCAAATGCCCATCAATGATAGACTGGATAAACAAAATGTGGCACATACACACCACGCTGTGATTGTGGGTGGGAATGGAGCTATTTTAGATCGGATGTTCAAGGGTATTGTCACCATGAGCTTAGTCCTGAGTAGCGAAAAAGAGCCAGCCATGGGAAATTAATGGGGCAGGGTGGTTGAAATGGGGCAGAGGGAAAATCCAGCATAAAAACCCAGTAACAGGAATGAGCTTCTTGTAATGAGGAACAAAGCAAAGGTCATTCACTGGAGCAAGGGGAGCATAGGTGAAGGTTGTAGAATTTGAGGATACAGAGGAGGGTAGGACTCAGATTGTCTAGGACTTTGGAAGCCATGGTGAGTTTCAATTAAAATTTGTTGGAAGCCATTGAAGGGTTATTTTTATTTATTTTTTTAACAGGGGAAAGGTATGATCTAATGCATGATTTAAAAAGATCATTTTGGCTGCTTTGTAGAGAATGGATTATAATGGAGCAGGATATAGCAGAAAGTTTTTTTTTATTTGGACATTTTTTTTGTTGGAAATTTCATTTAATGCATGAGTAATAAGTGATTACTTTTCTGGCATTTATATTAGAAAGTAAGGCAAACAATAAATTATTATTATGTAAAGATTAGTTTGTGAATAACAAAGAAAATGCTTTTAACCTAGATGTTGGGTTGATGGGTGCAGCAAACTACCATGGCACATGTATACCTATGTAACAAATCTGTATGTTCTGCACATGTATCCCAGAGCTTAAAGTAAAATAAATAAAAAAAGAAAATACTTTAAAATTTATTTTTCTTATGGCTTAAAATACAATCATGTTTTGTGGCAAAAATTTTAAAGAAACATTTAGTTATATCTTATCTATTCCACTTGGTAAATAATCTCAATATAACTTCTCTGTTGGTTTAGCAAAGAGCATGTTGATAGATGTTTGTTTGAATGAGAATATGAAGTTATGTATCTACATTTTTCTTTTTTTGAGGTAGAGTATTGGGCTCTTTTTATTACCCTTTTATTATTTCTTTCTGGATTTGGTTTTGCACAGCTTTATACACACAAAAAAATTAGGCAACTCCATAGTTTAGTTACAAATGGTTCTATATCTTAATCCCAAAGAAATCAGCTTTGAAGTGCCTTGATAATTATTTTAATACAAAAAAGAAAGGTTCCGCCACTACAGCTTTTGTAATTACAGTATGAAAGACACACATGCACATGCATTTATAGCACACCATGTATTCCACGTTAGATGGACCATGAACTAAGAATTTAGACACCCCTTGTTTGGGGTTCAGTTAGGTTTTAATTCTGGAATTAAAAAAACATTTTTTTTCATGATTGATTTTAATATCACAGCTCCCATCATTTCAAATGTGCAAAACATGAGCAGGGATTATCATTTTGTTTTGCAGAGCTTTTCCATAAGGCCTTAATTTTAAAAATTGAGTACCCTGCAGAAGCAAATCTTTCTGCGGAGTGAAAGAGACAGTCCCACCATAGCCAGCCTCAGTGACTTCTGACTTGTCTGAGTCAAGGTGCTTAACTACTCTTCAGCTTCTGTTACTGGGAAGAAAGAGTCAATATTCATTCCCAGTTGAAAAGAATTCCTTGACTGGGGAAGCTGTTTAGGTTTCCTAATTTGGCTCTAAAATCACCTATCAAATATTTATAAGGCACTTACTATATGCAAAGATATCTTGATTTTTGTCTCTATCAATGAGCCTCTTCATCAGTGGCTCCTTCACAATATGTGACTGCACTGAAACCATCTCTGAGAGTGAAAAGCTAATCTCCCAAGACGATACTTGAACCTCTCCTTCTAATTAAATAAGTTCATTTAGCCTATTGTAGCATGCAGAAATTTCTTACTACCTGAGCTCCCACATGTCCTTTGGCAAATTATTATTATTTTTTCAAAGATGTAGAGCAATAGGAATTCAAAAACAGGGCTAGAAGGAGTGAAAATTTGTATAAACTTTAGAAAACTGTCAGTATCTTCTAATGCACTATATATATATTTACTCTAAGATGAAGAATTTCACATAGGAATGCAGAAATTCATAGGTATGTGAGTCAAAAGACATGTACCAACATGTTTATAGAAGCATTATTAATAATTGGCAAAAATAGAAATACCCTAAATATGTGCTAACAACAAAATGGATGAATCAACACAGTCATAATGGAATACTCGGTAACCAAAATTATAAAAATATTGCCACATAAAAAAACATGGGTGCATTTTCCAAATGTCTTATTGGGTGAAAGAAATTTTAAAAACACACACATATGATAGAACACACAGTGAGGCTGTAACCATTTTTTTTTTTTTCTAAGCATATGTCCCAAAGATCATAGCTTATGAACCTAAACTATTTGACAAACAAAGCACTGATGACTGGTCTTGTGATTAGATTTAGTGAGCCTTTGTTTAATATTTGAGAAAAGAATAGTTAAAAATTTAGTATGTTTTATATATATATATATATATATATTTTTTTTTTTTCAGTTCTTGTGCAACAGTTCTCTGATTTAAGCAGTATGTAAGAGGATTAATCACTCACATTAGAGGCCTACCTGTTTTTTTTTTTTTTTTAATTCTTAGAAGTTATTTATTTATTTATTTATTTTAAGAAAGAGAGAAAGGAAGAAAGAGAAAGAATAAAAAAAAAAGAAAGAAAAAATGGAGAGGAAGAATGAGGAATGACAAATTATTAAGGATCTTTGTGTGCTTCAGTAAAATATAGATATTAGATGATGGATAGTAACCTCTGTAAAATATAGATAATAATTCTGACTCTATCACTGATTTAATTAGGTAACCTGAGTTTTCACGTGCTATCTGGTAAGCATCCAATGAAAGGTGCTGCATGATTGTTATTGTTACTGTTGTGGCCATGATTCCATTTGGTACACCAGCGAAACTCAGTAGTAATGTATGACAATGTTCAGTGAGTGCCTACCATGGGCCTGTGCACATGTGCTCCAGGGTATAGAAACATGACTAAAATGGGATACTAACCTCAAAGGAATTTGTAGTGTATCTGGGGAGGCATGAACAGAACCAGTTCTGTTACAAAAGAATCCTGTGAACAAGTGCCTATGGCCTTCCATGGAACAGCTGTGCTAAGAAACTTCATTTATGTTTAATCTTTGCCAAGTAGCTAAGAGAGTTCTTGACCAAAGCCTCCTGAGTTCATATACATTGTGGTGTCTGGTGATCTCTGGGCTTGGTGGAGCAGGATCTTACCTACCAATTATGAGAATGGATTCTCTTCTAAAATTGCAACTCTTCTCTTCTGACTTAATTGTTGATTTATAAACTTCCTTTTTTTTTTTCTTTTTTCCATGGGTTAAATTATCTCGCCTTTTTTTCACACTGATTTGTTTTCCATAAACTTGTAGTAAACTTCAGGTTTATCCCACTTCCTTTCTTTTCATGCTGTGCTTCCTAGCATGAATGTATTTAATAAGGTCAATTCCCTTCTAAAATGCCAACCAGCCATCATTACCTTTTGGGATTTTCGGCTTGTGCCATTCTGAGTTAGGGGGTTTTGGATCTTGTATCTTTCACTGGTTAAACAACCAGAGAAATCTGAAAGTTAGTTCAGCCCATCTACTTTATGAAACAGTTTACCTGAATACAAATACATACTTTTTGATCATATGTCTTTATCTCCTCTTGTTTATTTCTTTAAAAATTCTGTTCTTTTAAGTGAGGCCATTTTTGTGGTATTATTTGCAAAACCTCTTAAGAATACAATATCTTCCATATAACCACAGAGAAAGGGTTTGGCTTTCTGGTATTAGAAATAATACCACAAAACTTGGTAGCTTAATGGAAAAATTAAGAGAATTTATGTACTGGAAAGAGAGTAGTGGAGCTGCAGTTTTACAGCAGTGCAATAAAGAAATTTCCGGAGCTTTTGCTGACAATCTCCTAAGGGCAGAAAGACAGTCTTTGGTGGTCATTTTCAGATCTACTTCTGGGATGACTTAGACCTTTCTTAGTTATGTGAGTGAGTCATTAGTGCAATTTGGTGATGATTTGCCTTCAGTTTGGGATCAATCATGGTTAAAGTACACAGAAAATGTCTCCATTGCTTATCTTGAATGTGCTATAAAGTAAAAATAATTCGAACTATTAAGCTGGTTTTTATGTTAAAATTTACCTACCTCTGTGGTGGACTTTGTTAAGTACTTGTTAGGTAGGTAGATATGCCTTAATTGCCATTTTTTGTTACTTGGGGTATGAGAATCAAGTTCCATGAGGGACTTTTAACCTTGTCATTTCATAATTTGAAAGCAAGTAATGGCAAGACCCCCAGCATTCACATGCTTGGAACAACTCTGAGTTCACGCAGGGGGGGCCACCTGAGCCACACTTTTTAATCCTGACCACTCAGGTAGGATAGTGCTGTCACATGCAGGTCACCTGGGCTGGCTCCTCTCTCTTAATTTCCCATTCCCCAGCTCTATAGACACTCCTCTCCCTTCCCTACCAGCCATGTTTCTTGCTCCCTGCAATCTTTTAAGTGAGACATCTTGCCCTGTTGCTTTAATTTCACTCAACCCTTTCCCCGCAGCTATGGAAAAAACAGTTACTGAGAGAAATTCTCCTTGGAGAAAGTGGATAAAGTTTGCCCTTCCCAGCTATTTCAAAAAGAGAAATAAAATAATGGCTGAACTACTTGTTCATTGTCTGTGCCATTCTGATTGGTTGATAACAATGTTCTAAATATTTTGACTATGACCATTGATAGGGCATGTACCTACTAACAAAGTTATATGTGTTTATAATGATATAAACTTTGAAAAATACAGAAATAATTGTTTTATTATATTCTATAGTTGGTATTGTTAGTGTAGAGAAATGATTTTGATTTTTTCTAATTTGGTCATAGCTTCAACAACACATTGAACTCATTGGTTTCAATCATTTATTGAGTCTAATCGTTTTTCTAGGTAACAAAATTTATCTCTTTTCTCCTAATTCTTATACTTTGTTTTTTGTTTCTTATAGCATTGTCAATGCTGTCTTAAGCAGTAGTAGAAAGAGTGGGCATCCTTGTCTTGTTCCAGATTTTAAAACGCATCTACACTTTCTCCATTAATTATAATGGCTGTCGTAGGTTTTTGATCTGCTATATATAAATATCACTCTTTCCTAATTTTAAATGACTCATAAGTACTGTAGTAATTTTCTGTTGCTGCATAACAGATTCCTACAACATGGCAGCATGAAACAGCGCTCATCTTCTCTCACTGTTCTGTAGGTCAGAAGTCTGGGTGCATTCAACTGGGTTCTCTGCTCAGGGTCTCAACAAGTGTCCGAAATGAAGATAGGTGCAGTGTTGGGGCTGTTACCTGGAGGCTTGGGGAAGAATGCTTTTCAGAACTTATTTAGTAGCTGGCAGAATCCATTTCCTTGTGACTATAGGTCTGAGGTCCTTGTTTCCTGACGGGCCCTCAGGTGGGGGCTGCCCTCTGCTCCTAGAAGCAGCTTGCATTCCTTCTCCTGTGGCCCCTCTATGCACAAACCAGAAAGTGCGCAATGAATTGTCTCACACTGGGAATCTCTCTGGCTTCTGCTCCTACCAGCTGGAGAAAGTTCTCTACCTTTAAAAGGACTCATGTGATTAAATTAGGCCGATTTAATCTCACTATCTTAAGGTCGACCATGCCATACACTATAACATAATTCTGGGAATCATATTTCATTATATTCACATGTTCCAGGGACTAGGTTGGGCATTTTAAGGGGGTCATTCTCCAACTGCTTCTTAATGGTATGAAAATGGTAACCCAATCCCCAATTGAAACATGCCAGATGAGTTTCAGGATGCCTAAATTGAAGCAGCCCAAGGCTATTGTAATCCTTCCAGCCTTACTTAACCTCTGTCATACTACAATGCTCAAAGATGTAACAAGGAACCTGCAGTGCAATTCTCAAAGATGTAACATGGAGTTAGTTCCAATTTCACAGATATATGGCACAGTCCCCCACAAGACTGCCCTAACCTCAGACACTATCTGCAAGTTTGGGAGATTCCCAGGCACCTGCACTTCTGACAAACTGGCTACAAATTCAGGTTTCCCACTATGCTCTTGAATTGGATAATTTACTAGAATGACTTGTTGAACTCAGGAAAACACTATACTTAAAATTTTATTATAGAGGATACAAGTTAGGACCAGCCAAAAGAAGAGACCCTTATGGTGAGTTCTGGGAGAGTCTGAAACACTGAGCTTCATGTCCTTAGGATGTTTCACCTCCTACAATGTCAATGGATACCATCAACCAGGGAAGATCATCTGAACTATGGGTATCCAGGGTTTTTAATTAGGTTTCAGTATGTAGGCATAAATGATTGAATAACTGATCATGTGATTGAAGTCAGTCTCTAGAAGGTCGGGCTGATGTCATGTGGTTCAAACCCTGACTCTAATCACATGGTTGATATTTCAAGTATGGCCAGTCCCCATCTTGAAATTATTTAGGGTTCTACAATGAGTCACCTCATCAGCATAAACTAAGACATGGTCTAAGGTGTCCACCAGAACTAATAAAGACACTCCCATCACTAAGCAAATTCCAAGGGCTTAAAGCCTCCCTTCCAGGAACCAGGGACAATGACTAGATGAGTAGTCAAATCCTTTATTACACAGTAGTACTTAAAAGTAGTATCAGAATATTTTGTTTGTTGCTTTAAAATCTTAGAAACTGTTCCAATTGGAAGCAGTCTTCTGGAATTAGTATATTCTTATATTAATAATTCTTCATATAATGATCATACCAAAGAAACACAGTTGATTTGGGTTTATTGCTGAGACTGACTTGTCAAACTAGACTTACCGTTGCCTTTAAAAACAAAAACAAACAAATGAAAAAAAAGGTCCTGCCCAACACTGCAAGAATTATATACAATTTATGTTATTCGCTGGGACTAAAAATTATTGCTAGATCTTTATTTTAAAGTGGTATCCTATTTAGCAACAGAAAATTGAAGACAATGCTTTCTTTATGAGAGGCTGTGGAGCATGAGATTTCTGTGGCATCAAGTTCAACACACTAAGAGCTGAGATTTGATGCATTTCTAGAGATAGTGTTCAATGAGATCACTGGATCCTGCTAAGCATGTTCTAGTGCTCTTACCTTTTGCTGCATGTTTGGTGTCATTTGTCAGCAGGGAATGGTTGAAATGTGAGGTGAAAATTGACAGAGTAGAGAGAACCTATGCAGTTGTAACACCACAGTCACAGATATCCAGGGTTCCTAACATTATCTCCTAGATCTTCCTGTACATGGAGGGCAGCACAAGAACACCAGTGATTTTATTGGAATGAAGCCAAGACAATAACATTTTTGTATGCTTTTTATAATATAGTTCTCAAAAATGAACAAATAAAAAGAATGGGGTCACCATTCTTCTTGTAGCGAGCTACTAGTGAGACAGTAAGCAATCCTTACTCAGTAGCATGGCAGGGAAATACTCAAGACAGACACTGACCTGTATTATGAATGAGGTACCTTGGTAAAGCAAAGGTTTGGGCCCAATAGTGAATCAAGGAGCCATTTCATAGATGGGCTACAGTCACTCATTAAAAGGGACAGAACACAACTACGCTGATTGTAGAATTAACTGTGACTTGTCCTTAAAATAGATGGAGGATGCAATCTGTTTCATAGAAGGCAATCTTGCAGGGCCTTGTAGCTTTGTTAAGGATAATCAATAGTCAGCAGGCTGAAATTTTCTTTCTAGTGGGCCACTTTGACAAATTCTGAAGGTTTTATTTTTATACTTTACTGCAAGACATAGACTTCAGTCACAATGGCAGCAAATATAATACATACTACCAACTATGAATTTTTAGGTAAGATAAAATGCTTCATAAAAGATTGTTAGTCAGAAATCTGGAGATTGGTACTTTTTTTCAGAAAGAACATCAGCTCAACCTAATAACTGCATACTGCATTGTAACATTTATTTTTATTTAAAAGTTGGATTTTTGTGATTTAAAAAAGTAATACGAATCTTCATTTAAAAGTTTAAGTGGCATAAATATAGCAAGTTTTCATATAGTAGTAAATTTGTTTGAATTTTAGACAATATTTGATGGCCTCTCTTGACTGTCTCTTGAACAAAAGGATTTACTGTACTTTTTGGATTGTTATTATGCAAATATACAAGTAAATGACTGCTTTCTGAGATCTCAGGTAAGTAGTAATAAAACATAAAAATGTAATTGTAATTGTATCCCCAAAATTATGCTAAAGAGATATATTAGTGACATATGCTTAAAAAAAAAAAAAAGAGAGAAAGAAAGACTCTCCTTCCCCAAATCCTACAACACATTAAATCTGTCTTCTATTGCATGCTGAACATAACAGTATCAGGAACTTGATGAAAGTTGGTTATTCATTTATGATGATGATGAGGCTGCTGAAGCAATTGGTATAGTTTTGTGCATTACAGAGAAGGTTATATGCCAGTTAGCAAATAGGCACCCACTATGTGCCCAGCACAGAGTGAAATAGGAGTCATGGTTTGTGACCTCCATGGATCCTAACATTTCTTCTCATTAATTAATTCCTTTACTTGTCATTTACTGAATGCCATTATGTGCCAAGTATTGAGCATGGCACTGAGGATAAGGGTGTCCAGAAGACAAAACCTTTTTCTTGATGGAGTTGATGGTTTAATGGAGTCATGGCATATGCTTCTGAAACGGTTGAAACATGAGTAATACAAAGAAAAGTGTCAGGAGAAAATTATGTGGGGTATAACCATTATACTAGATTGTTCTGTAGAAGAGACAGATTGGCACTGTACTTGGTGGCTAATATTTTAGGCTATGAAAAAGGAAATTCATATTCAAAGAGCTGAAAATTACATGGGAGAGAGTAAATATAATCAGAGATTTAAGCCATAGGCATTACCTAGAGAATGTTTGGGTATACACTGACTTATCACTAAAAAAGATGAATTTCAATTTGCTGCTTAGGTATGCTGAAGGAAAGTTAAAAGTATAACTCAAGAGAAGTTCAGAAAGTTAATCAAACAAAAGAACAACCCTCAAATTGTCTTGTCTTTGTGACCAAACAAGATTGACTCAAGTGCCACCATTAAACTGAACCAATTTTAATGAAATTGACGGGATTATCAGGAGGGGCTGATTTTTGCCCTGAAGTATATATAAATTTTATTTTTAACTAGACTCATATTATGCATTAGAGTTAAATAGACATTTTTTATTAATTCTGGCTCAGCCCTTTTCTGTGTGTTGCCTGTGCCTTAATTTGTTGGTCTTTTAGTATCTTTGCATTTGGTCTGTAAGTTTAGATTGGCTTTCTCAAAGACTATTTCTCTAAAATTGTATGGATAGCTTTTATCTTTGAAAGGACATTTTTCGCATTAAAAAATTCCCAACAGATAAAATAAGTAGGTAGCAAGGCACAGAAAACCAACACTTTCATTTCAGTAAAGAGACAGATTCCAAACCAGTGAACCAATAAGTGCATTGTAATATATAGTTAGATGTCCAGGCACAGTAAGTAACACACACAAATTTCAATAAATAAGTAGTTGCCAAGGCACATGGAACCAACACACACATTTCAATAAGCAGATGAATACTGTGGCACAGAAGACCAACATACACATTTCAATAAGTAGATGGTTGCTGAGACAGTGAACTGATACACACAGTTTCATTAAACAGATGAAGGCTGAGGCACAGTGAACAACACACACATTTCAGTAATAGATAGATGCCAAGGCACAAAAAGCCTACAGACTTTTCAATAAGTAGACAGAAAAAATTCCTATTAAAAAATAAATTATTGTGCTACAACTTTGAGAATGCTTTGGAAAATCTTTCCAAAGTACTATAATAATAAACTAAATGGGCCAGTTGGAAATTTCTTGCTGGAAAAAACATAATGTGTTATAGGAGGGATGGTTTACCGAAATACCTAACTGGTACAGCCTGCTTTTCCTATTAAAACAATGTTGCCAGTGGTCAAATAAAGTAGCCTTTTATTCCTGAATCATTGTACCTCTGGTATTATAAGTAATTTCTGGACTAGTTTTTTCTTTAATTCATAGATGAGATGCTAATGATTACTTCAGTCATAATATTTTAGATAAACATTTTTTATTTGGATGAAAATGTCTTATGCATCTATTATTACCAATATTTGGAACATAACTAATATTTTCTTAGTGTACCTATGTGTTTGATATAGATGATCATATCTGGAATGAGCTAGAGTTTATGATGATATGAAAAGCATGAAGTAAAATGCCTCAAATTCCTTTTGTGCCAATGCAAGGTATATATACAAACATAAGATTTTATAGATGTGTTTTCTTCTTTGAAGACTTGAAATTTGCCTACTGATTTTTTAATTTTCTCCACTGCCAAGGAATAGGAATGATAAAATAAGGATAACTCTTAAGTGAATACAAAAGTTTGGATTAAAAAAACAAAAACAAGGTCCAAAAGGATATCTGAATATTAGTCTAAAGTAGGGGTCCCAAACTCCCAGGCCCAGGCCTTTTAGGAACCGGGCCGCACAGCAGGAGGTGAGCAGCCCACAAGCAAACATTACCACTGGAGCTCTGCCTCCTGTCGGATCGGTGGTGGCATTAGATTTTCATAGGAGCACAAACCCTATTGTGAACGCATGCGAGGGCTTTAGATTGCAAGCTCCATATGAGAATCTAACTAATGCCTGATGATCTGAGGTGGAACAGTGTCATTCCCAAACCATCTCTGCCTCCAAGAAAAAACTATCTTCCACTAAACTGGTCCCTGGTGCCAAAAGTAAGGGGACGGCTGGTCTAAAGGATGAGAGGAAAAAGAACTACTGAGATGAAAATCATGCCATTCATCATGGGACAGATAGGAAGAAGGAAGATAAAAGGTACTGAGCATTGTTTTATTTCATCTATTACTATGCATCTATTAGTGAATACATTTTTACAATTACCTTTTCATTCTAGGACAGATAGGTGTCTCTGCACATTCATTGTTTTGACAACCACCCTTCTGAAGGACACATTGGTTATGTGGTGTTTAACTCATTTAATTTTCCTACTGGTTATATCTGTTGTTATGGGCATAGGAGATCTGGAGCAAACATTGATTAGCACCAGTTCCTGATTTTTTAAAAAAGATGCTAGTAAAAGTATAAGAGAAATATTGGATGAAAGAGTGCTAGAATCAGCTTGAAAGACAACGAGACATAGGCAGATGGAACTAGAACCATTAAGAATTAAAAATGAGCTCTCCTAGTGCCATGGAGGCTATCACACAAATCCTTAGTCATCATCTCCAACCATTCAAATCCTAACTCCACCACATTTTTGTTGGTGACCTAGGGCAAGTTAACCTCTCTGTACCTCAGCTTCTTCATCTTAAAGTAGAGATAATACTGCTTCTCTCTGAGGTGTTAGGAGGATTAAATGAGATAATAGATGTAAAGTATTAAAACAGTGCCTGGAACATAGTAAGTACTCAGTAAGTATTAGCTATTTCGTATCATCTTATTCATAAACATAACATAGCACCACTGGCCTTATTACTGGGAATGGTGTTGTGGAAGATCACAGACTTCCAACCCAGCTCCCAAACACTCTGCATCTCTGCCTTCTTCTCTTCACCTGGCCCAGTGATCTTCAAATGTGGCCCTTTCTCAAGAACAGCAAAGCCTTCAGGGGAGATGTAAGGTTTATCACCATAGCAATTTAGAAAGTTAAAACTCACTTTAACTTTACTAGGATTACTTATCTTAAGTAAATAGAAACTTTTGGGCAGACTAGAAGTTAAAGGTCTCAGACAATCCGAGGAATTCCTTGAAACAAAAGCTCACATAAGTTTTCTTTCCTTGTATTTCTTTTTTTTAATCTTAAATCTGACTTGACTCTTTGGATCTGAACTGGCCTGGCCTGCTTCCTGTCTAACCCTCCTAACTCCTGTACTTGTAATTACCTGTTTCTTCCCCAACGCCACTGGAGGGGTCTCTTCCTAATTATGTTGTACAAAGTAGAGGAGTAGGATTCGAGGAAGTTAAAGAAACAATTCCTACCCTCCAGACACAAGGGACTATTACACACGCACTGACATTATCTCATTTCAATATGCTCTACTTATTATACTGATACTATGTTTATCAATGTTAAAAGAGTGGTGTCACCCATAATGGCTGTATAGAATGAGAGATTAGTCAGCTACAGGGAGATCAAGAAAGACTTCCTGCACAAGATGGAACAGGAAGGATAGCAGGATTTAGATAGGTAATTTTTAGTGAGGGAAGGGCAGGGAAAATGACATGTTTTTGGCATTTGTGAAATATTTTATAATTAGAGTAAACAAAATGAAATAAGAAAAACAAATAAATAGAGACTGGAAAACCACTTAGGAGCCTGTAATACAATGTTTGCTTTTAAAACGATATGACACTCAATGAGAAAGGGCAGAAAAACAAGGTGTGGATTGAGAGGCAACATGAAAGTGGATCAGACAACTTATACATAGGTGCTGTCTCAGACGTGACATCTGAGGCTCCAGAATTGGAAGTTAATGCCATCTAGTAAATTCATATATATATATATATATATATATACACACACACACACACACACACACATATGTATGTATGTATACATACATATATATATGTAATTTTTTTTTTTTTTTTTGAGACTGAGTCTCACTATGTTACCCAGGCTGGAGTACAGTGGTGTGATCTCAGCTCACTGCAACCTCCGCCTCCCAGGTTCAAGTGATTCTCGTGCCTCTTGAGTAGCTGGGACTACAGGCATGTGCCACCACACCTGGCTAGTAAATTCATTAATGTCGAGTTATGGATATGTCACTGTAACCCTGCATATGTATGTGTAAATATTTATAAATCCATATTTTCTAAGCATTTGAATAATTTGAAATCTAAGCAGGGAAAAGTGAAGGTTGTCTTACTCTACATATTCACTGAGTAAAATTGTTAAGTAAGAGGATTATTTCTTATAATGTACTATGAACTAGGATCAGTTCACAAGGGAATATGCAAGGAAGAAAGTAGCTAATGTAGTCCTGGAGGCACAGATAGTAGTTTGTCCAAATCGCAGGAAATGATGCTCCATTGAGCTTTGTAGTTATTGGACAATTTATAGAGTTAGTTTATTTCTGTCCCGTGTATTTTCTTAAAGAGATTAAGAAACTAGAGTATAAGAGGTAGGGGTTTGCAAACCATTTATATGTGAAAGGTTAACATCTTGTAAATGGACTGATTATCCCAAGATGCTCTAGAAAACAAAATCAGGATATGCTGAGTAAATTTTAGCTTCTGAAAATTTTGGTTCCTGTAAATTTTAGCTCCTGAAAACATTCAACAACTCACACAACTCAAATGGAAAAGATTCTTTCCAGAGTAGTGCTGAGTCTTTCTTCCCACATACTTAACGACATCCCTAAGTAATTTCTGCTTTGTATAGAAGACTGGACTAGATGACATTTTCCTGCACCCTGTAAGATTTGTGATTCTGTCTTCTCATGAGAGGTGATGTAGACAATCTTGTGTGTGCATAATAAATGGAGCCTATTTTGTTTCAATTTGTTCTCAGAATCCCTCCAGTTACATTTCTGTTTTACTCACATTAACTTGGGTCTTGGTAGTAGTGCCATCTAGCTCAATGCCTGGATACAGTAGACACTCAAAACTACTTGTTGCTAGGCTGATTTACTTTTATGAATATACAGAGGAACAGAAGCACAATGATCGAATTTACCATTGCTTTCAACAGTAAACAGCCACAGAGTCCTGACTGTGGCCAACAGATGTACAGAAATGAGAAGAGATAATGGGCGAACATCCAGTATAAAACCTTAGCAAACATGGGTTCTGTTATCTATGAGTAAAGTAGCCTGAAAGATTTATTAACTCTGGTTACCTTAAGAGTTGATAGAATTGTTTCAGGTGGCCCAAATGAATGGAGATTCATTGTATTACCTCTCTATTTTGTTCTTTGCAACCTGGCAATGAACATATCCTCTCCTTCCTCTATACTTCTTTGATCTTATTATTTCTCTTATCCTAGTGTCCAGTGTTTTACAGTTATCAGGTGAATTAATTTTTTCACAGAATATTCAAATACTTTGTCCTGTCTACTTCTCAGAATTCTAATCGTTAACAAAGATACACAACTGTAATGTGCCAAGGTTCACAGGAAGAGATTTTAGAAAATAACCTATATTCCTTTAGCTCCATTTACTGGATAGCTCTTAGAAACTGTATGAAAAAGACTGTGTATGATAAGACTGTGTACATAGGTGTCTGGAAGAAAAGTGAAGGTGGGTTAGACAGAGAACAATGTTCTCAAGGCTTGTCAGGAGGCTGTTGCCAGACACCAGAGAAAATGGCTTCTGACTGCTTTTGTCGAATCAGCTGGCAGACATCCTTGTTCTGACCCCAGCTCCCACACGTCTCTTGCCAGACTTATGAGGGCTTTAGTTTTCCAGGCAATTCTGGGGTAAATTCAGTGCTCCTCTACCCACATCCATATAGATGTACCTAAATAATCCACATTCATTTTGATTCTTTAGTAAAATCGTATATTTCCACAAATTTCTTAGAAAAAAACATAATTTATAAAAGCAATGCATGATCTATCTAAAAACTTAGTGAATTGGAGACAAAGAAAATGAGGCAATAAAAAGTCTCTGTAGTTCTGCTGTCTAGAGTTAACCAGTGATGACAATGACATACACTCCAGGCTTTTTTCTATGCACAAAATTACATATTTGGGTGTTTAAAAAAATGGAACCACATAATCCATACAGTTTGGCAACTTGCTTTTTAAAAAGTTAACACTGAATCACAAACATTAAAGTTTGCATATATCTCAATTATGTGAAATTAACAAAATTTATCTTTTGTTGGACACTTAGGTTGTCCTGAATTGTTATTATAATGAACGTATTTATTATTAATATAATGATAAATGTATTTCTTATTAATAATATACTAATGATAAATGTATTTCTTTCACAGAAATACTCTCCCTACATCTTTATTGGTAGCTAAATGATTAGTGTTTCTCCGAAGCCAGGCTATGGAGTAACCTTTTTCCAAGGCTGGGGCTGGGGGTTAAATGTGGGGACAGAGAGTAACGATGAGTGCTTGGGCGGTGCCCTAGTGTTCTAGAGAGAAGCCTGGGTGTTGGGCTTCCTTAGAAGGGGACTCAAATCCTTTCCACATCTGGTGACCACACTGCTGTTTGTAGGGGAGAGAGGAGAATCAGAAAAGCAATGTACCAAGTAACTCGAAACAAAAGGAGTTATACAAGCAAAAGCTCAGAGGGGCATGGTGCGCCTGGGAAAGATGAGGCCTTCACAGTGGTTGTATCAGAGGGGTTTGCAGGGGAGATGAGATTATAGAAGTAGGCTTCAGAAGCATCATCAAGGAACTAGCTGAGGAGTTTGTACTTCGTTGTGTAGACAATGAAGGTTTTGATAAAGAACATGTATTCTTCAACCATTGGTATCAACAGGCCAAATTAAGATGTTTCTTTCTAGTAGTGGGTCTTGATTTTCTTTTTATTTGTGTTTTGGGCTTTGTTACATCATCTTTTAATGGTGGCACAATGGTCCAAGCCTCACTTTTCAGTTTTACCTTTTATTTGTTTATTTGTATATCCAAGATGTTTTCAAAGCCACCTTATTTGTTCCACAACTGTTTGTTTGGAAGTCAAAGCTGGGATCAGTGACTTGCTTCGTTCTAACATGTAGCTGGGACAATTTATAGAACTGATTCCATGAAATGATCTATTCAAAATCATGGTGGTCAGGAAATGGACACATGAAACCACAAAATACATTGCTACTGTTAAATCAGAATGGTAGTTTACAGAGGAACCCCTTTCCTCAAAGTCCTTAGAAAATTCCACTTCATACTTTTTGGAATGTTTTAGCCAAGTTAAGGCTAGGGTTAAGAGATGTAGCAAAAGGAATTCAAAATTAAGGAGAGTGGTATCCTTGTAGTTACCAAGCAGAAACTCTAAAAGTAACATTTGTCACATACCATTTTCAAATTAGCATCAGGTGCTCTAAATTCATTTCTTAAAACTATTTGTTAGCTTATCTATAATTTATTTATTTAAAAATACTTCTCTGAAATAAATTTGTGTTGGCTTTGCATTTACTGTTCTCAGAAGTATGAGAAGATCAATTACTGATATCAATGTTTGTTCTCCCTTAGGTGATTCTCTTTATGCATATTTGACTTACTATAGAAGTTATCATTTTTGTAGTTCTAATGTCAGTTTGAATTCAAATGATTCAAATGTCTACATCAGTGTTTCTGCTATCATTCATTTCTTTCTGTCAGTATTTTGCACAATAGCAAAATACTTTCCATTGTGTGGAAAGTGAAATGAATGTCATCTAACCTAGCTAATTTTTAAAAATTATAGAATTGAAAAAAAGGCTGTATCAACTAATTACCCTGATTTCTTCTTTTCTAGGTGACAATGGCCAACATCGGAATAAATGCAAATCATTCTCTGGAAACCTGTGAAACAACGCTTTTTGCTCTCCGGATGGCAACATGGAATCAAATCTTAGATCCTTGGGTATACATTCTTCTAAGGAAGGCTGTCCTTAAGAATCTCTACAAGCTTGCCAGTCGATGTTGTGGAGTGCATGTCATCAGCTTACATATTTGGGAGCTTAGCTCCATTAAAAATTCCTTAAAGGTTGCTGCTATTTCTGAGTCACCAATTACAGAGAAATCAGTAAGCATCTAGTTTAATAGGATGGTAAGTCAGTGTAGGACTAGAACAAAATTAAGAAATGTTTGGCAATATTTCAGTTAGTTAAATACCTGCAGCCTAACTGGAAAATTCAGAACTCATCATATAGTTTGAAGATACTTTTGTCAGATTCAGGTTTTGAAATTTGTCAAATAAACAGTACAATTGAACATTTTTCACTTGTTTTTGCTAATGGGAGGTAGACACAATGAAATGCGGCCATGGGAGTCACACTGAAAGCAATTTGAGCTTATCTGTCTAATTTATGCTTTGAGTGAATCATCTGTTGAGGTCTAATGCCTTTACTTGGCCTGTTTGCCAGAGAACATCTTAATGCAGTCTGCATAGTGAAATGGTTATTTTGAGATTACCACTCTATAGCTATTCCTTATAAACTAGGCCTCATTTTTTGATCTGGCCTATTTTGCCTCTCATTATGTAGCCTCAGTTAATACATGCATAGACACCTGGAATTCACGATGGTTTATTATAACAACCTCTGCATATTCCAGGCCTGGCTGACAGGTTGTCTGACTTTGCAATCCTGTCTAGAATGGGCTCATTCTTGTCATATTTGCCAAATACGACTGCTTACATTTATTACTATGAAGGTAGATGGTTGGAAGTGTTTTTCTTGATGTCATAGATAGCAATTTTCAAATAATCATTTTTTCCTCTAAAAATTTTAGTGCATGGTTGCACAATAAATAATTTTTAGAGAAACAAAGGCTTTATCTCAGCACATAGATGGGTAACTTGCATAACAGCAGTTTCAAAACTCTATCATGTATAGTATAAACAGAAGCTATGTGCCAGTGATAGGTGCAAAGAACATTGGCAAAAGGTGCTTTACCTTGAGCCATTATTTGTGTCAGAGAACAAAAGAAACATAATCAATATATATTATTTAAAGACTATCTGCAGCTAGTGTGTTTATTCTTTACACAAGTATATACACAGAGGCTGAGGCAGGAGAATTGCTTGAATCTAGGAGGCAGAGGTTGCAGTGAGCTGAGATTGCACCACTGCACTCCTGCCTGGGTGACAGAGCGAGACTCTTTTCTTTTTATCAAAAGAAAATTCTGTTGATAGCAGGTTGATTAAATTTGTAAGACACCATGTTCCAAAGCCTGTACTACCAGTACCAAGAGGGGAAGATTGGCAATTTGCCAAGCATTTGGGGATTATTATAACGATTAACTAGGAGATCAAGAGATAATAATCTCTCCCCAAATTTTCCACTAATAATTGAGACTTTGTCTTTGCTTGTTTGTATAATTCAACCAAAAGAATTTCAATGCTCTTTCAAATTGTCCTAAGTCTATCAGAAATTAGGGTAGGTAGTCCTGCTTTATAACAGGGAAATTCATTTCTGTGTAAGAGTTCTTTGCTTTAATTAACTTGGATCCATTTAAAAATTATTCCTCCCTGTTAGGCTGATTTCAGATTCTCTAGGAAACCTGTGTAATTCAATGAGACTTAAATTATTACACTCATAAATATCTGCTTTTGATTGGTCATTTACATTGGAAGACATTGTTAACTTTTAGTGAGTTTTGGTAAATTCCCATCAGTAAATTAAAAGGAATTAGGCAAATAGCCTCACTGAAGATCTAAAAGCAATAATTTTTCAGTAAGTTTAAAGAAGAGAAACACAAACATATTGGCACATGATATCCTTAAGACCAGTAAATAATAAATAAAACAAATTTAGGTTATTCTTATTTATAGAGCATATAGTAGATGCTCGACAAATACTTTCCAGGTTGAATTACAGACAAGAGTTCCTCAGTGTAAAATAAACACAGGATCTCAAAGTTTGGTGCAGTTTCAATTTAAACTGATGGTTATGGGTTATTGTGGTATATATGAGTGGATGTATGTATATACATGTGTGAATATGTGTGTGATATATATTTCTATAGCACATATGCTTTTAAAAAGCTGCTGCAATTGGTCACTGTTATTACATTTCATAAATGCTCTCATTTGTTTCAAGAAATCTTAAAGCCCAGAAGACCTTTCAGATGGTTTGTTTGCTTTCAGAGGTGATATTTATTTCATACAATTACATAAGAGTATTGATGTCATGTGAACAGAGACATAATTCAGAATCATTTTCTATCCTTCCTCATCATACTAGGTACAATGCTTCAGTGAATATTTCTGTGTATTTGGACTGAGGAGAGGCATGGAGAGGAAACTCTCATTTAGGGGCTGCAGGCCCCTTCTCGGACTTGAGGCTTCTAAATAAATGGCAGAATTCTTGCTCTATTGCCATGATGTCACCCTGGCCATATTCACTGCCTTGAGGAGCTCTTGCAACATGACCGTGTGTGAGAATGTATGAGTGTGCAAGGCTTTGAGGAGTGAGAGAGGGGTGTGCATATCCTAGGAGGATTATCTATGTTATCTGAGCATAGGTTTGGGGAACCAAATTGGTCTTAAAAATGATGTTAAAGCCAAGAAGTAGACATCAAAAACTGAAAAGAAAAAAATCATGTGTTTCCATCGTTTTAAGTTTTTCTTCTGAGAAAAACAAAATTAAATAAAAAACATGCAACACTGTGCATATCTGACTTCAGACTTTTATTTCTGTTATTAGATGTGTCGCATGTAGCCTGACAATTTACTGTATGATGAATAATAGACTGGAACATCTACCAATAATTTTCATACAAATGTTCAAAACAGAAGTATATTTGTTCAGGTTTCTAGAAATAAATAGTAAAATAAATAGTACAAAGTTTCAATAAATTTATCAATTTGAGTGTTTTTGGCTCTATTTCAAAACTCATAACTAATCTTTGGAGTAACCGAATTTCCCTTTGAACTGGGTAAGGCATTATCCAAACAACTTTACATACTATTTAAACATGATTTCTGGGTAATTTTATTATTCTGGGCAAATAACGTAAACATGTCAGGATTTTTACAAGTCCTAGTGATTTTTTTTTTTTTTTTAAAGATGAGACCAAAGCCAAAACATCACACATAGGTTTTTCTGACTATGCATACAAAGATAGGTAATACTAATTCACAGTTAGCTCTGGGTACATCTAGATATCAGACCTTTAACTGATGGGTTTAACTAGGGTGATAGAAATGTTTTTCTAGAGGCAGAAAGTTTTTTTTCTCTAGAGGCAGAAAGTTGCTTCTAATTATATACATAGCTAAAGTGAAAAATACCTGAAAGTTAATACACACATATGTAGATATATTTGTGTTATGTGGTAAATGGTCTTGTTTACACACTTCTGGACTTGAGAAGTCTGTATTTGTTTTGCACCTACTCTGAGTTTAGAACCCAAATAAGAGGACTTGTTAAATACACAGTGAACTTTTTGTGAAAACTGTTACTAGCTTCACCTGTATGCCATCATTGCTCCAAATTAAATTACTGTTTAGGGTCAGATTATAAACGCTTGGAATATACATTTTATTGCTTCTTAATCTAGGAGTCAAAGATTTTACCACCTGGTAAATAATGTTGGACTTCAACTTGTTACTGACACATTTTAATAGTAGATGAATTCCGTTTTTCTTTGTTATGTGAATAAATGTATATTGTGCTCTTCAGACTTGTTGGATTGTATAGAGATTAAATAGTGATATGTATATTTTGTTGTTTGCTTTGCTTTGCAACTCATGTAATTTCAGTGCTTTGACTAGCTTAAAACTTCAAACAAGTAATTTAACAATAAAGTTGGACTTTATTGTAAACTAATGTTTATCAGGAATGATTATTTTAGGAGGGCCATATAATACTTGATACTCTCGAACCTAAACTCCCATTATTTATTCATTTTTTAAAATTTTACTTTAGGTTCTGGGGTACACATGCAGATCATGCAGGATTGTTGCATAGGTGCATACATAATCAGGTGGTTTGCTGCCTCTACTCCCCCTTCATCTATATCCGGCATTTCTCCCCATATTATCCCTCCCCACCCTTTCCCCACCACTGTCCCTCCCCTAGACCCCCACCACGACCCCCAGTGCGTGATGCTCTTCTCCCTGAGTTTTTTGACAACCTCAAAATTACAGCACCATAAACTCCCCAAAGGTTTGTATCTCACCTACAGCTCCTGCCCACTTGGAAGGGGAGCTCTGTTGCTATAATCACTCAGAGAACTCAGGTGACAAAACAGCCACCTTTATATGTGGCTGTACGTCATGCTACAGGGAGTAAAAAACAGCATGGTGAATTACGCAGAGGCTGTTAAAACTTCCATCTGGAGGCAAAACACATTTGCAGACACTTCTCCAGCTAACATAAATAATGTGGCTTTGCTAACTTCCAAGGGGGCAGTTAAGTGCAATACTATGATACGTTAGGAAGAAAACTGAAACTAATTTGTAGACAACACTAATGACTGCCAGTTTAGGTAAAAAAAAATTTCATTCTTGTCTTCCTAATTGAATTAAAACAGCAACGATTTTAAAAAGTTGTTTTTAAAATTTAGGAATATCATGGCATAAAGACATTTAGGACTCACTCTTTGTAAGTACTGACAAGCATGGTCTTATGATCTGTAAAGATAAGGTAGAATAAATGCCATATATGCTGTTTATAACTAAAAGAAATTTTAGATCATTAAAAGCACTATATAATCGAAAGAGGGAAATCTTGGTTCTTAAAAATCAGGCAATCGAAACATTTCTCTACAATACCAAGCATTGTTGCAGTATTAACTGAAATTGTTGTTTTTCTAATAAATGAGAATGGCTAAAGTATTTTGCCTTTGCGCTTTTAATTTCTTTCTAATATCAGGTATTTACCTTGATATAAAGGTAATTCACTGAGTTCTATCAAATTACTGGAAAACTTGAAGTATAATTGCACTGGAACAAGATAAAACTGTACATTTCTTTTCTTTTGCTATCTCCAAGTGGGAACAGTGCCTTCATTTTGATCTCAAACATGGCAGTGCACGAAGTAAGTCAGAAGCTTGGTAAAATTAAATGTTAGTAATCTTGAGATGTAGGTTCATATAAACCAAATGTTCTGTTCTAAGCTCCAACTGAAAGTTATTGCACAGAATTTTTGGCAGAGCTGTCTTTTTGCCCTGCATAAATGTCAACTTAAAGCAATATGATGAAGATATGATATATGATTATGAGAAAGTAGTTTGAAGGTTTTTGTGCTGTCAGTCTCATATTTGCTAAAGTATATTTTCAGTAAACAATCTAGAGAGTTTATGAGAAAACCATAAATATATCACTTTACCTTTATCTTATAATAAAGAAGAGGCAGGGTTGTTGAAATCTGAAGGAACTATATCTTAAATTTGAAGTGCACTTTAAATTTTAACAAGGATCTAAACTCAGTCTTAGTGTTTTATATTTAACTTTATTTGAATTATTTTTAATGCCTGATTTGTAAAACCCCAAATTAACAAAATGCGTTGTGTTGTCATAATGCTAACTTCTATATTAAATGAGGCAATCTTGTACTAGATTATAGTTATTTAATTTTAGTTTTAGAAAGTGATACAGTTCCACATGGCTAGGGAGGCTCACAATCACGGAGGAAGGCAAGGAGGAACAAGTCATGTCTTACATGGCTGGCAGCAGGCAAAGAAAGCTTGTGCAGGGAAACTGCCATTTTTAAAACCATCAGATCTGGTGAGACTCATTCACTATCAAGAGAACAGCACAGGAAAGACCTGCTCCCATAATTCAATCACTTTCCACCCAGTTCCTCCCAGAACACATGAGAACTGTGGGAGTTACAATTCAAGATGAGATTTGGGTGGGGACACAGCCAAACCATAATATGAATGTATCATAATTTAAATAACAGTTTTCCTATCAATGGAGAATTGTTTTTGTTTCCAGTTATTTCCTTCTTTCTTTCTTTTCTTTTTTTTTTTTTTTTTTTTTTTTAGATGGAGTCTTGCTCTGTCACCCAGGCTGGAGTGCAATGGCTTGATCTTGCCTCACTGCAACCTCAGTCTCCCAGGTTCAAGTGATTCTCCTGCCTTAGCTTCCCAAGTAGCTAAGATTACAGGTGCCCACCACCATGCCCACTACTTTTTTTTTTTTTTGTATTTTTGTTAGAGACAGAGTTTCACCATGTTGGCCAAGCTGATCTCAAATTTCTGACCTCAGGTGATCTGCCTGCCTCCCAAAGTGCTGGGATTGCAGACATGAGCCACTGTGTCTGGCTCCCTCTTTCAAATAATGCTACTTCAATATATATGTTCTTATATTTCTATCTTTGCAATTTGCAGAATCACCGAATTAGACATGTTCATTTTCAATGCTGATATGTACTGACAAAATATGTATTGTGTAGTCCCATTCTCTTCTAAGAGAAAATGTTTGATTCTTGAGATCATCCATGGTGTATTTTAACAATCTCTCTATTTTTATCAGTTTAATTGGGTAAAATTAAGTCACATTTAAACCATACTTTATGTTACTTGTGTTTTCCATTGCTAATGAAGTTGAGCATCTTTTCATACAATGATTAGTCATTTACACCACTTCTGTGAATTTCTGTGCTTGACTTTGTTCCATTTTTAATACATATTTTTTTTTTACTTGCAGGAGGACTATGTATATTAAGGATATTGACCTTTTATTTTTTATATATGATATGGTTTGGCTGTGTCCCCATCCAAATCTCATCTTGAATTCCCACATGGTGTGGGAGGGACCCTGTGGGAGGTGATGGAATCATGGGGCAGGTCTTTCCCATGCTGTTCTCATGGTAGTGAACAAGTGTCAGGAGATCTGATGGTTTTAAAAATGAGAGTTTCCCTGCACAAGCTCTCTTTGCCTGCTGCCATCCACATAAGATGTAATTTGCTCCTCCTTGCCTTCCATTATGATTGTGAGGCCTCCCCAGACATGTGGAACTGTAATTCCAATAAGCCTCTTTCTTTTGTAAATTGCTCAGTCTCAGGTATGTCTTTATCAGCAGCATGAAAACGAACTAATACAGTATATATTACAATTTTTTTTTCCAGGATGCTATTTTATTCTGCAGTGAGGGTGTTATTTTTCTTTCCTTATAAGAGTTTTAAAAACTTTTACAAAGTTTTAAGGGAGACATATTTTGTAGATTCTTTGATTTATTTCTTGTTTATAAAACATTAATCTCTTCAAAGATTATGAATATATCCCCTTTGTCATTTTCTACAAGTAGATTTTTGTTTTATCTTTAGATTTTCTAGACTTTATGGATTTTATTTTTTTGTGTCTCATGTGAGGTATAAATTTTGTTTTCTCCCAAATGCATAGCCAATAGACATTCCAATAGTTTTTAAGTTACATTCTTGAAATCTTACTTTAGGTAGTGTATTAGTCCATTCTCACATTGCTACAAAGAACTACTGGGGACTAGGCAATTTATAAAGAAAAGAGGTTTCATTGGCTCACAGTTTCACAGGCTATGTGGAAGGCATGGCTAGGGAGGCCTCAGGAAAATTACATTCATGGTGAAACTGAAGCAGGCATGCCCTACGTGGCTGGTGCAGGAGGAAGAAAAAGAAGTGGGATGTGCCATACACTTTTAAACAACCAGAGTTCATGAGAACTCACTATCATGAGAACTCACTATCATGAGAACAGCAAGGAGGAAATCTGCCCCAAGACCCAATCACCTTTTATCAAGCTCCTCCTCCAACATTGGGGATTAAATTCAACACAAGATTTGGGTGTGGACACAAATCCGAACCATATGAAGTAAGTTTCCGTTAGTCTTTTTGAAATACAGAATTTATCTCATCTGGCCTCTGTTATTTACTCATTCTGGGAAATACTACTAAGACCATAAAATAATAAAAATGCTACTACTCTTAGTATTCAATATTGAACTTAAGACCCATCACAGGTTTTTCTAGTAAAGAACATAATTTTATGTGATATCATTTTCCCTTTTTTGCCAGATGTCTGCTGTGACCAACAGCATTGAGTTTCCAGGTGGCTAAGTGGGTTAGTTAGGAGCTGTATTGGGTTGCCAGGGATGCCATAACCAAGTATGCTGACTGCGTGGATTAGAACAACAGAAATTTATTTCCTTACAATTCTGGTGGCTAGAAACCAAAGTGTGGGCAGGTTTGGTTTCTTCAGAGGTCTGTCTCTTTGTTTTGTATATGATTATCTTCTCCTCATGACTTTATATGGTCTTTCTTCTGTGTGTGTGTGTCTATGTCTCAATTTCCTCTTCTTACAAGTATACCAGTCACTCAATTAGGGTCCAGTCTAGTGACTTTATTTAACCTTAAGTATCTCTATAAAAATGCTACTTCCAAAAACAGTGATTTTGGAGGATTTGGGATTAGAACTTCAACATATAAATTTTGGCTGGACACAATTAGTCTGTAACAAAAGTATAGTTAATGATGTTGAGATAAAGCTATGCTAACTGGTCCACACAGGTATTGAGCTTGTTAACTTGGGTTTATTGGCCCTACAGATAATCATATTGTTCTCAAACATTAGCATGCATCCTTTTTATTTGGAGTATTTACTAAATCATATGGTTGGGCCCCCACATCAGTGACTTAATTCAGTTGGTCTAGGGTGAGGCCAGATAATTTACATTTTTAACAAGGCCCAAGGCAATGCTAATCTTAGGAACAGACTTTGAGAGCCACTGGCCAAATCACCTAGGCTAAGCGGCAACATGGCATATAGCTATATAAGCAGCTTTATATATGAACTATATAATAAACTATGAAACATTTTTTTTTTTTGAGACAGGGTCTCACTCCGTTGCCCAGGCTGGAGTGCAGTGGCACAATCATGGCTCACTGCAGCCTCAACTTCCAGGGTTCAAGCCATTTTCCACCTCAGCATCTTGAGCAGCTGGGACTACAGGTGCACACCACCAGGCCTAGCTAATTTTTTAAAAAGTTATTTTTTATTTTTTGTAGAAACAGGATCTCACTGTATTGCCTAAGATGGTTTCCTGGGCTCAAGCAATCCTCCCACCTTGGCCTCCCCAAATGCTGGGATTATAGGCATGAGCTACTTTGTCCAGCCTCATGAAGCTTTTTGACAACGCAAAGTTGCTCCACTATTTTAGTAATGGCAATTTCACTAGTTTCCCAAATTGTATTTTTTGCCTCAACACAAAATCATTTAGAACTGAAAAATGTAAAAGCTGTGCAGAAAAGGGCCAGAAGAACATGAGAAGATATGGACTGACAGTAAAAAATGTACATTAAAAAAAAAAAAAACAACAGACATAAGTGAGTCAAGGGTTAGCTGGTCTAAAATCTCTTATTGGTTTCAAAAGGATTTTTGTCATCCTGTAGACAGGCAAAATTCCCATAGTCATCTCTGGGAATATTGCTTATGTTTTATTATTCTAACCAAAGCTTTTCTTCTTTTTAAAGAAAAAGTCCCAGGTCATTTGGATTAATTTTACATTTTCATTCTTACACTTTCAACATTTATAATCGTCTTTGATCCTTGTACTTTCCACTCTTGTTTGAGCCCAGTTGGTCTTAAAATAATTTCCTACTCTAGTAAAATAAATCTTTAATAAGTTGTTGGCTCTCTAGGGGTGTACTGAGTATTTATTTTCCAAATAAAATATAATGCTAATCCTTTTCTTCTGGGACAAGTAAATTATTATAATGGATTTTATTCAAAATAATTAGAATGACAGTTGAGAAAAAGTGAATCAAAACCAAATAAAAATACTTGAATACAAAACACCATTCTAAAGACATTAAAAAGACAGTCTTTTATGCAATTCCAAATAAATGGTATTTCAAAGATAAGAAAAAAACAGAAAAGCTTACTACAGAAGTAAAATCCAGGCTATGCTTTTTCAAGACATAGTTCCATCCAGGAAAATTTCTCTCCTTCCTAAGAAGAATATGCCATTGTCTACTATGAGGTTTACAAAGAATATAAAATATAAACACAGATTAAAATATTTAAAGTACTCACTTTAAACGTTATTGTTCTGAAATGTCCATGCCGTGTCCTAATTCATAAAACTTGAACTATTCAAAGAGTTGAAAATGGCAATACTATATGGTTTTTTTGAAGATTGTGATATTTGTCATCACTTTATGATTTGGGTATTATAAGATTAGTGATTTCTTCACAGAGCTACTCAAGAGAAAATATAAAACAGAGAGCTAAAAAGTGTCCTTAGAATTAAAGAAGCTAAGATTAGAAGTATTACATATTTACTTTCCAAATTGTGGTTAGGCAGATATTAAAATTGTGCTTTAGGGTTGCTTTCAGTGATGTCTTAAGAAATAATGACAATTTTCCATGATGTAGAATTCTCTAGAAAATCTAGCTGTGGCTCCTGAGGTTCTTACCCTTTTTCTGACTTGTGACACACTTCTTCCAGCCCTTATTAATCACACTGATCAGAAACTTGTGAAACTCAGAAAAGGTTTTACAAGAACCCCATGTGCCAATGCCCAGAGGTGCAAAGGAGCTTAGAATTATGTGGTGGTGTACTTCTGGGCTGTAATATAGTCCAACTGTAGAATCAACTGGCCTTTGCCTCTTGTGTTCCCTAATCATGTTGTTAGTTCATCTTCTATGGCTGTGAAGGTAGATTGCTAGTCCGATACTGATTTAAGCTGATTTATGGCTTATGTCCAACTAAATTATAAATATATTTTGAATCAGCTGACCCTTACCAGAACACTCTACCATAGATTGTAATCAATTCAGAATTAAGACAGCAATTCATTCTGGCCTAATGAGGCAACATCAACCACTTAGCCTGTGGGCTGGCTGTGGTGTCACTCACTTGAAATGTGTTTAGGAACTTTCCAGATTCCTGATTTGTGAAGGAGGACAAGTATGGGGAAACATAAAGGGAATACTTTTAATGTCTGTAGTCTCAGAAGAAGAACCTACAGATTTCAAGAACAGAAGATGATCTGTCATCATATTATAACATTGCCTTTGGAAATAATTTAACAGTCATAAGTATTACCAGTAATTCTTTACAAGATTATAACCACCACCTGAAATTCAACTTTCAATTGTAATTCTGGGTAATTTTTTGCAAGTAGGTAAGAGTGTCATTATCAAACTTTAAAATATTAACACCATCTGAAAAAAAAAGCCTGTGGTTAGACCTCTGCTTGCCTAAGGACACATTTTTACTTATAGATACAAGCCCTTTACTCTAATAATTAAGAGATGGCAGATGATTATTGAGTCCTAACATGTGAGCTTATGACTTTGCTTCATTGCATTGGTCACTGCAGGCAAAGTATCATCATGCTTTAATTGATGTATAGCTGTCTGGGTGTTCTTTTTTCCTAACTTCTCATTCCGTAAGGGTTATCACTGAGTTTTGAATTTCCTCTTAAAACATAATTATGACTGTTTTACTTACCTGCTTTTGAATTGTTTTTATTCTTCATTGTCTACAGAATAAGATCCAAACGACTTAGCATGATAATCAAAGATCTTCATTATCTTGTCTTTAGTGGATTATTTCTGGAGAATCTAATTAGTCTATGAATCCTCCTCCTCTGAGATTTTTGAGTCTTTTTCTATCATAATCAGAAGTGTTTACCAATAACTATGTTTATACTCTGTGATTGTCTGGATTTGACCATGTTTACATCTCTTCATTAGCCATAAAAATAAGATTCTCTTGCCTGGAATTTTTAGATTTGTAACCTTTGTAATTATTTAATCTGATCCTTACTGTGGTATTGTTATATCACTGTATTATTATGTCATTTTAAATAGAAAAAACACTATAGCTTGAAGAAGTTATTTGCTAAAATCCCAGAGACAAGATTAAAACATCAGCCTCTTAAGATCCAGGCTACACTGCTGCCATGAAAAAAATTTAAAATATGGTGGTATAATTAAAGAGCCTAATTCACAGGGTTGGACTCTGGTACCATTATTAATAATTCCATTTGTCCAATGTTATTTTAAAGTAACTGTGAAGTCCTAGCCAGGGCAATCAGGCAAGAGAAAGAAAAGGCATCCAAATAAGAAAAGAAGAAGTCAAATTATCTTTCTTCACAGATAATATGATTTTATACCTAGAAAACCCTGACGACTCTAGCAAAAGGCTTCAAGAACTGATAAATGATTTCAGTAAAGCTTTAGTATACAGTGTAAAAAAATCAGTGTAAAAAACCCCTAGCATTTCTGTACAACAATAATATTTAAGCTGAGAGCCAAATCAAGAACACAATCCCATTAATAATAGCCACACACACAAAATAAATTGCCTAGGAATACATCTAACTGAGGAGGTGAAACATCTCTATGAGGAGAACTATAAAACCTGCTAAAAGAAATCAAAGATGACACAAAGGAATGAAAAAAGATTCCATGCTCATGGGTTGGACAAATCAATATCATTAAAATGGCCCCAACTGCCCCAAAAATGTATAGATTCAACACTACCCCTATAAAACTACCTATGTCTTTCTTCATAGAAACAGAAAAAAATTATTCTAAAATGTATATGGAACCAGGAAAGAGTCCAAATAGCCAAGCAATCCTAAGCAAAAAGAAGAAAGCCATAGGCACCACACTACTTGGTTTCAACTTACGTTGTAAGGGTAAAGAAATAAAAACAGGATTGTACTGGTTAAAAAAAAAAAAAGAGAGAGAGAGACACACATAGACCAATGGAACAAAATAGAAACTCAAGAAATAATGCTGCATACCTATAGCCATCGGATGTTTAACAGTCAACAAAAACAAGCAATGTAAAAAGGGCTTCCTATTCAATAAATGTTGCAGGGTTAGCTGGCTACCCATAAGCAGAAGATTGAACCTGCATCCTTATCTTTCACCATATGCAAAAATTAACTCAAGATGTATTAAAGATTTAAATGTAAGACCTGAAACTACATCCTTGAAGAAAACCTAGGAAATGCCATTCTGGACATCAGCAATGGGAAAGGGTTTATGACTAAATCCTCTAAAGCAATTACAACAAAAACAAAAATTGACACGTAGAAACTATGAACAGAGTAAACAGACAACCTACGGAACGAGAGAAAATATTTGCAAACTATGCATCGAGCAAAGGTCTAATATCCAGAGTCTACAAGGAACTTAAGTCAACAAACAAGAACCAAATAAACCCATTAAAAATGAGCAAAGAACACAGACATTTCTCAAAAGAAAATATACAGCCGCCAACAAACATGAAAAAGTGCTCTACGTCGCTAATCATCAGAGAAATGCAAATCAAAACCACAATGAGATACCATTGCACACTAGTCAGAATAGGTATTATTAAAAAGTCAAAAAACAACAGACACTGGCAAGGCTGAAGAGAAAATAAATGCTTATCTTACCTGATGGAAGATCTTATCTGTGAGTTGTCCAGGTTCTTGGTGCATTAAACAAAGAATTGAACAAAATGCACAAACAAAGCAACAAAAGAATGAAGCAATGAAAGAAGAAGCAACAAAAGTGCAGATTTATCGAAACGAAAGTAAAGAGAGGGAGCAGGCTTAAGCAGGTGGCTCAAGAGCTTCGATTACAATGTTCTTTAGGGTTTTTAATCAGCTGAAAGAATTTGGTAACACTCCTAGGTGCCCTTTAGAGGCCTCCAATTGGTTACATCCTATGAAAAGTTGGCCTGTGACCAATCAGAGGCTAAGTAGAGACTTGGCCCGTGGTCAATCAGAGGCTGAAGTGGAAGCTTCTGTCTTGTTATACAGGAGCATCCTGTATGCTGCCTAATCTTGCCTAGAACTAGCTGCACCTGCTGTTCTTTTGCTTCTACCTTAACCCTCAGTTATCCTAATTCTCTATTCTCCTACCTCACTTATACACTGTTGGTGGGAATGTAAATTTGTTCAGCCCTTGTGGAAAGCAGTTTGGAGATTTTTGAAATAACTTAAATAGAACTACCATTCAATCAAGGGATCCTAATACTGGGTATACATCCAAAAGAAAAATTATTCTACCAAAAGACACATGTACTCACATGTTCATTGCAGCACTGTTGACAATAGCAAAGACATGTAATCAGTCTAGGTGCCCATCAACAGTGGATTGGATCAAGAAAATGTGGTGCATATACACCACAGAATACTACACAACCATAAAAAATAACAAAATAATGTCCCTTGCAGCAACATGGATGCACCTAGAGCCCATTATCCTAAGTAAATTAACACAGACACAGAAAACCAAATACCAAATGTTATCACTTATAAGTGGGAGCTAAACATTGGGTACACATGGGCATAAAAATAGCAGCAATAGAAACTGGAGACTATTAGAAGGTAGAGGGAGGGGGACTAGGGCTGAAAAAGTACCTGTTAGGTACTATGCACAGTGCCTGGGTGATGGGATCATTCATATCCTAAATCTCAGCATCACACAATATACCTATGTAAAAAAAACTGCACACATACCCCCGAATCTAAAATAAAAGTTTTAAAAAATAAAGAAATGTGTATTTTATCATTAGCATACTACCCCAAATACTACTCATTAAATTTTTTGTCTTTCCAGAAATATGTCTATCCACTTTAACTCTGCCTTGTAAACATATTAAATAAAAAATCAAGGGAAATGAAAATGTAAAAAATATTTATTTTCAGTTCACTATTAGGTTTAAGAAATTTTTGAGCAATAAAGCCACTTGACATTATTGATGCAAGTATACTTCCATACCAATTTCAAGAGGCAGCTTGAAAAAAAAAGATATGTATATGTGTATGTAAAAGGAAAGGGGTGGGAAATATATTTTTAAAAGTATGCTTTATCCCAGATATTGCACTAGGTATAATTTCTTAATCCTCAAAAAAACAAACAAAACAAAACAAAACAACCCATGAGACAAGTATAATTATCAGTATTTTACAATGAAACTGAAGTATAGAAAAGTATGTGGTACATTTCTAAAAAGCTTGGTACTTTTTAATTTTTCCCAAGACAGCAGATAAGAGGCTTTTAGTGGCCAGGTGTGGTGGCTCAGGCCTGTAATCCCAGAACTTTGGGAGGCCGGGGTGGGTGGATTATGAGGTCAGGATATAGAGACCATCCTGGCTAACACAGTGAAACCTCTTCTCTACTAAAAATACAAAACATTAGCTGGGTGTGGTGGCACATGCCCGTAGTCCCAGATATTTGGGAGGCTGAGGCAGAAGAATTGGTTGAACCCTGGAGGTGGAGGTGGCAGTGAGCCAAGACTGCACCACTGCACTCCAGCCTGGGTGACAGAGAGAGACTCCATCCCAAAAAAGAAAAAAAAAAAAAAAAAGAGGCTTTTGGTATGACTCAGTCACTTGGAAATAGCAAAATAGTGAGAAAAGACCAACTGATATGGTGTGGCTGTGTCCCAATCCAAATCTTATCTGGAATTGTACTCCCATTATTCCCACATATTGTGGGGGGAAGCTGATGGAAGATAATTGAATCATGGGAGGGGTTTCCCTCATACTGTTCTCCTTGTGGAATAAGTCTCATGGTATCTGATGGTTTCATCAGGGTTTTCCACTTTTGCATCTTCCTGATTCTCTCTTTGCCTGCTGCCATACATGTAAGACGTGACTTGCTCCTCCTTGCCTTCCACAGTGATTATGAGGCTTCCCTAGTCATGTGGAACTGTAAGTCCAATTAAATCTCTTCCTTCTGTAAATTGCCCAGTCTCAGGAATGTCTATATCAGCAGCATGAAAATGCACCAATACACCAATTCTATTTGCTTTAATTCAAAAAGAAGAAGGGAATTTACTAGAATAGTGAACAATACTGCAGATTCTGGGGAGGTGAAAGTTGATGAACAACTCCCAGGACAATGTCAGGCTGATAAAAGTGAGTGAAAATCCAGTATGAGCAAGGGGCAGAGTCTTCTTTTGTGATTCACCTTTCCACTAGGGATCCAGGCAACCCAGGCCAAGGGAAAGCACTTTGTTTCTCCGAAACCCTGGGCTAATGTTGGGAGAGGATTGGAGAAGTAGAGAGGGAAAGACACTGGGAAAAGCTTTAGGCATTTTCTCAGATCCAGGACTGAAAGCAGGGTGTCATTTTTTACCTGGGCTCATGTGAAGTCAGCCATTTTTTGGCAACCCAGCAGTGTGGCCAAGCAAGCATTTTAGTTAGGTCAGAGATTGGTGCAGTTATTCTGGAGTGGGGCATGACCCCGCTACCAGAATTGAGTGACAAATTTGGAAAGCATCCCAGCAGTAGGCACTGGAATTAGGCTCTCTCCCATCACAGGTATGGAGTGAAAGGAGAATTTCTGAAGCCATGCTTTCTCCTAGTTGGTGAGATCTGCAGCCAGGGTCAGCTTTGCAAACTGGAACCAGTCTGCATGTGTAGTTGCTGTGTGCCCCAGCGTGCTTTCCTGAGATCATGGTGCAGCAGCTATCTCTCTGTTCCACACCCATGTATATCTCCAGGTGCTTGGAATACCAGAATAAAAGAAATAACTAACATCGAGAAGAGTTAAATGTAATTAAGACCCACAAAAGGATGAATGAAATGAAAGTTTGTGTTTTGAAAGGATAGATGAAACAGACTGCTAGGTAGATTAACAAAGAAAAAAGAGAGAAGATACAAATAAACACAATGAGAAATAAGAAAAATGGCATCAGAACCGATCCCACAGAAATATAAAAGATGCTCAGAGATGGTGTAAATATCTTTATGCACACACACTAGCACACCTAGAGGAAATGGATAAATTCCTGGAAACACAGTCTCCCAAGATTGAACCAGGAAGAAACAGAAATCCTGAACAGAGATATAACAAGTAATGAAATTGAATGACTAAAACAAAACAAAGCAAACAAAAACTTACCAATAAAAAAAAAGCCATTCAGATGGATTCACAGCTAAATTCTACCAGATGTACCAAGAAGAGCTGGTACCAACCCTACTGAAACTATTCCAAAATATTGAGGAGGAGAAACTCTTCCCTAATTCATTCCATGAAACTAGTATCAACCTGATACCATAATCGGCAAAGACACAACAAAAAAGAAAACTACAGTCCAATATCGCTAATGAGCATGGATGGAGAAATCCTCAATAAAATACTAGCAAGCTGAATTTGGGAGCACATCCAAAAATTAATTCATCATGATCAAGTGGGCCCAAAGTTTGAAAATCCAGTTTTAAACTATCTGTATTACTATCTGCACCACTTTTGTGGGTGTAGATGGAAAAGGTTATTTAAGGAAAAATCACACAGAATTTATTAGTTCAGCATTTGGGGTTTCAGTTACAGAAAGCACTCAGTCTTAGTTATTTGGAAACCTTGTTACGCACTGGGAATGGCTATAGTGCAATACTTATGTTTTCCCTTTGACTTTGCTATTTTGTGCCTTCAGGATTCCTGTAATCATACATTAGTTTTTTTGAAGCTGTAATATATGAAAGAACAGCTCTTAATTGATGTTGTTTAAACAATATTTTCCCGGGTCAAAAACATTCGAGAAATTCCTTCTAATTTTTTTTACAGCATGTCAAAATCTACAGTAGGACAACAACCCATTTATCTTTGTTTAAAGACTTGACAATATATTAGCTATGGTACAAAATGTTTTGCTTGACATATGAGATTGGTGCAAAAGTAATTGCATTTTTGTCATTAAAATTAATGGTAAAACCACGATTGCTTTTGCACTAACCTATACTTACTGCAATTTTTTAACACCATCTTGGGAAAAATCGTCCTTGATAAGAAGCAAAACATAGTCTCTTGCTGTTCTTTGTTATAATTTGTGACTTTTTATGAGCACTACTATCTTAGATAATAGTTAAATCAGGATAGTTCTAGAGAAGAAAGCCATACAATGCTAAAGGTTTTAGGAGTCATCAGTGCTACTATGTATACTTGATCTTTGAGAGAATAACTCAAGATAGCTTACTGACTTGTGAACAATCATATTCATCAAAAAGAAGGATTACCAAGCAGAATGAAATAAAGCCATTTAGGGGACTGGATGAAGTAATGCTTACACTGTTGCTTTGTTTTCCAGTGTTTACTTGCTTTTTCCTTAAGAGAATAATATTTCTTCCTCTCACATTCTGAAGAAGTGCTTGATGTGGTTTCATCCTTGAATGTCTGGGATGGTCAGTAACCAAATAAGAAGGTGTTACATGGAAACTAGTTGAGAAGGAAAATGTTCCCAATATCTAACATAGATTTAAGAAATTATTTTCTGGCCAGCAGAAAATTTTTACCTAATAAAAAATATGAACAGTTTATTTATCTCTATTTCTTTTGCTTGCTTTTCCTGCAGCAAATTATGTAAATCCAAGCATTCATTAATAGTGAAAACATGTAGTTAGCCCACAATATCAGGAAATCCAGTTCTCAGGATTAGTCATAACCAAGGGCAACCCAGTGGAAAGGCACAGTGTATTAAATGTGTTTTTTACCAATTAAGTAGAAAATAGAGCAAAGAAAATGGAAAAAGTAATAGGAGTATATGTCTCTTAGGCTAAATGAAAAAAGTAATAGCAGTATATGTCTCTCAGGCTAACTAGTTTGTTTCTTTTATATGCCTGTTTGATTTCTTTTATGTTCTTTTAGGATATGCATCCCTGGAATTATTCAAAGATTAAATTTTACAGACTATCAGACATGTATGACAATAATAAAAAAATCTCTATTTTTCAACTGTAACATAATAGCTATGGTGCTTTTTTGTTGTCAATTACTTGGTGATATGGTTTGGTTGTGTCCCCACCCAAATCTAATCTTGAATTGTAGTTCCCATAATTCTCACATTTTGCAGTAGGAACCCAGTGGGAGATAATTGAGTCATGGGGGTGGTTTCCCCCTTACTATTCTCATGGTAGTGAATAAGTCTCAAGAGATATGGTGGTTTTATAAGGGATTTCCCTTTTCACTTGGCTCTCATTTTCTCTCTTGCCTGCCACCATGTAAGACGTGACTTTTGCCTTCTGCCATGATCGTGAGGCCTCCCCAGCCACATGGAAGTGTGAGTTTATTAAACCTCTTATTCTTCATAAATTACCAAGTCTTGGGTACGTATTTATGAGCAGTGTGAAAATGGACTAATATACTTGGAGAAGTAGAATGACTGATTTCAGCCTGTTACACAATTTGAGGCTTTTGAATGATCAAAGTTTTCCAGAAATGACTGCTCTTTCTGACTTCTGTTAACTCTTCCCTATGAGGCTGAAGCAAAAAGAGAAAGAGGGAAAGAGTACAGTGGCATCACCACATACATGGGTCAACTCACAGAAATTAAAATTTTCAATTTGAAGTGGGTCGTTTTCCCAGTGATTCTTGAAGAGGAAGAAAAGTTTTTCCTACCCTGTAGAAAATGTCAATTGGATGTTAGAGTAGGCTTCCTTGTGACTTATCTGCAATGGAACTTCTCTTTGCAGCTGTGGTGCATCCACCAAGAGCTTTACAGCTTCATTGCTGTTGCCTAATATGAGTCACAGACTTTTTCAGGGAATAGGGAACCTATTGTCTTGCCAAAGAAAACTTTAAAACACACCCTTAACCCAAATTTCAAGCAAAAGTTTAAACCAGATTTATGTCTGATTAACAGAGTACAGGGCAAATGTAGTAATTTTGTACTTTGTTACTAATCTTGTGAATTTGCAAGGGAGAATTTGCAGGGGCAAAATGCTTATGTTAAAACATAAGGTAGGGCTGGGAGTGGTGGCTTATGCCTTTAATCCCAGCATTTTGGGAGGCTAAGGCGAGCAGATCACTTGAGGTCAGGAGTTGAAGACCAGCCTGGCCAATATGGTGAAACATGGTTTCTACTAAAAATAAAAAATTAGCCAGGCATTGTAGCATGCTTCTGTAGTCCCAGCTACTCAGGATGTTGAGGAAAGAGAATCACTTGAACCCAGGAGGTAGAGGTTGTAGTGAGCCAAGATTATACCACTGTACTCCAGCCTGGGTGACAGGGTGAGACTCTGTCTAAAATAAATAAATAAATAAAACAAACAAACCAAAAAAACCATAAGATAGGCCTCTATTAAATGAGAGGTTCTGATTGTAGGATTCTGCTGCAAATGCAATTTGATACCATGTTGTACCTATAACTTTAATATTACCATGCATTACTTAAAGGATATAACAAAGTTAGTGTCTGAAGAGGTATCAGGGCACCAGTTATCTAGGCAAAGATGTTTACATCAATTTAAAAGGTTAATTAGTGTCCTATAAACTAATAGTTTTGTTTTTTCTCTAGGAAGAAGTAATACTGACAAACCCACTTGCCCAAGAAATTATTTCACAAAAATCACATATACCCTTTAAAACAATGTCATTAACTTTAAAAAAGATGTTCATAGTTTTAGGGAAAAAAAATATCCTGACACTGGTCAAAGATGCTGGAAAAAGCCAGTGAAGTAAAAGGAATTGATGTAACAGCAAGTGAAATAAAAACAAAGGATGATCAAAATTCCAGGTTTGAGAGATTTCTGGAATGAAGCTGAATTGCAGTGAGCTGACGGTAACTCATGGCATGACCTAGAGCTCTGTCCCAGTGACCCTGAACTGCTCAACAGGATTTCTGCTCTTTTCTAGTTTAAAAGAGAAACAAAAATGCTCCCTTGTTCTCTCTTGAAGTTTTCCTTTCTTTTTCTTCTTCTTCATTTTTTCTAAAATGCCTTTCTTAATCTAGGTTCAATTTTCAGATAATGCATATTGCTGGAAGAAAAAGAAATTATTTCATTAAATGTTATTTCCTCTCCAGTTTATTTATTCTTCAAGTAATATTTCAAGATCTGCTTTGTTCTTACAGCTTGTACCATTACTTTGTAAATTCATTGATTTTTACTAAATGCTTTTGGCAAATAGAGAATATTTTCCATGTCCAGGAATTAGCTAAGTAAAACCCATCATAGAAGCTTTTTGCTAAAGATTTTTAATTATTTGCCACATCTCTTGAACACATCAGTAGCATATTCCAGGAATCGAAGTGGTTTATATTTTAGAGATATTGACTATACCTATGACTTTTTAAAGAAGTTTAAAAATACCAGCATCTTAGAATGCCTACCCTTTATAGAATAATCAAGTACATTAGTCAATAACAAAAAGAACCTAATCTTGTTGATGTATACCTCTTCAATATCAATTAATTATCACAGCACATTATGGAACTCACTAGGTGAAGAATAGGGCACTGGCTACTTTAGAAATCAATGTGTAGACCTCAAAGTGGAAATGTTGACACTAATGAGTACATTCCGAGAAAAATCCATTTGAAATGTGCTTTTAATTTATAAGTCTGAAGTGTTACACACTGATGAAATAAGTGAGAAATAAAGTTTAATATTTATTTAATAGATTAGGCCAGGGATTCTGCTGCACTGAGGATAAACTGAAGCAGTTTTGATGAGCAGAAATTCTGGAAATTATATTAATCCAAAGGTTTCTGCCAAGTTTTTTGATGCTTAAAATGCCAATGAAGGGTAGAAATGGGAAAGTGTAAATGAAGGCCAGGATAGTTCCCCATTTTTTAAGGTGTATCCTTTTCTAAATTGGGGTAGAAGAGAGACTTGGCAGGGACATGGTTGAAGCTGGAAACCCATCATTCTCAGCAAACTAACAGGAACAGAAACACAAGCACCACATTTCCTCACTCATAAGTGGGAGGTGAACAATGAGAACACAGGGACACAGGGAGGGGAACATCACACACTGGGGCCTGTTAGCGGGTGGGAGACTAGGGGAGGGACAGCATTAGGACAAATACCTAATGTAGATGACTGGTTGATGGATGTAGCAAACCACCATGGCACATGTATGCCTACTTAACAAACCTGTATGTTCTGCACATGTATTCCAGAACTTAAAGCATAATAAAAAGAAAAAGAAAAGAGACCTGCTAAACAATGACACACAGCTGATAACGATGATGTTTGTTCTTATGAACTCCCAGGAAGACTTCTTAAGGTCCAGAGAGTTTCTGAAGTGAGAATTATTCTTGAAAAACTGCTACGTCACCTATGGTGTACAGTATTTAAGGTTTAGTGTGCACAATGATATAGGTTAACATGTATATATAATGATTATAGAAATGTGTTAAGTATAATAAAATATTGCTATGGTTATAATGTGTGTTTCCTCCAAAATTTATGTCGAAACTTAATCCCTATCGTATTAAGAGGTGAGGCCTTTTGAAAAATGATTAAGGCTTGAGAGCAGAGTCCTCATGAATGAATTAGTGCCCAATAAAGGGCTGGAGGGAACTAGCTTAGGTCATTTGTGCTCTTCTGTCCCTTCTGCCATGTGGGGAGACTCAGATGGAGCCATCTATGAGGGAGAAGCCTTTACCAGACACTGAACCTAATGCTACCTTGATATTGGATTTCCTAGCCTCCAGAACTGTGAGAAAATAAATTTATCTTGTTTATAAACTAACCAATCTCAGGCCTTTTGTTTGTAGCAGCATGACAAACTAAGATCTGTTATATTATGCAAAATATGATTTCCATCACTATTGATATAGTTTTTCTTTTTCTGTTTTTTTCTTTTTCCAAACATACAATTCAGTTTCACATTAACTGTACAAATAATATGACTCCACTGAAATAGCTTTAATAATTATTTTAGTGTAACTTTCATTTACACTGTGGATTTGGGATGAAGAGTTCTGTATATGTTTATTAGGTCCACTTGGTCCAGATCTGATTTCAAGTCCTGGAGTGGTTTATTCTTTATTAGGACTTTGCTGATGCTTTTAGATATTTAATTTGATACAACAACACTGTGAGATAGAGATTGTTTTCCTGGTTTACAATGATAAACCTGACAAAGAGAAATTAATGCTCATGTAATCAGGTTCTTAGCACACTCAGTCTGTCTCATATTGATGGGGTGGTTTTGTTTTTCTTCTTGTAAATTTGTTTAAGATCTTTGTAGATTCTGAATATTAGCCCTTTGTCAGATGGGTAGATTGCAAAAATTTTCTCCCATTCTGTTGTTTGCCTCTTCATGCTGATGATAATTTTTTGTTTGTTTGTTTGTTTTGCTGTGCAGACGCTCTTTAGTTTAGTTAAACCCCATTTTGTCCATTTTGGCCTTTGTTGCCATCGCTTTTTGTGTTTTAGTTGTTAAGCCCTTGCCTATGCCTATGTCCTGAATGGTATTGCCTAGGTTTTCTTGTAGGTTTTTATGGTGTTACGTCTTATGTTTACATCTTTATTCCATCTGGTGTTAATTTTTGTATGAGGTATAAGGAAGGGATCCAATTTCAGCTTTCTGTGTATGGCTAGCCTGGTTATCCCAACACCATTTATAAATAGGGAATCCTTTTCCCATTGCTTGTTTTTGTTAGGTTTGTCAAAGGTCAGATGGTTGTAGATGTGTGGTGTTACTTCTGAGGCCTCTGTCCTGTTCCATTGGTCTATATATCTGTTTTGGTACCAGTACCATGATGTTTTGATTACTGTAGGCTTGTAGTATAGTTTGAAGTCAGGTAGCGTGATGCCTCCAGCTTTGTTCTTTTTACTTAGAATTGACTTGGCTATACAGGCTCTCTTTGGTTCCATATGAAGTTTAAGGTGATTTTCTCCAATTCTGTGAAGAAAGTCAATGGTAGTTTGATGGGGATAGCATTGAATCTATAAATTACTTTGGGCAGTATAGCCATTTTCATTATATTTATTCTTCCTAACCATTAGCATGGAATGTTTTTACAACTGTTTGTGTCCTCTCTTATTTCCTTTAGCAGTGGTCTGTAATTCTCCTTGAAAAGGTCCTTCACATCCCTTGTAAGTTGTATTCCTAGGTATTTTATTCTCTTTGTAGCAATTGTGAATGGGAGTTCCCTTACGATTTGGCTCTCTGTGTGTCTGTTATTGATACCTAGGAATGCTTGTGATTTTTGCACATTAAAATTATATACTGAGACTTTGCTGAAGTTGCTTATCAGCTTAAGGAGATTTTGGGCTGAGACAAGGGGGTCTTCTAAATATACAATCATGTAATCTGCTAATAGAGACAATTTGACTTCCTCTTTTCCTAATTGAATATCCTCTATTTCTTTTTCTTTCCTGATTGCCCTGGCCAGAACTTCCAATACTATGTTGAATAAGAGTGGTGAGAGAGGGTATCCTTGTCTTGTGCCAGTTTTCAAAGGGAATGCTTCCAGGTTTTGCCCACTCAGGATGATATTAGCTGTGGGTTTGTCATAAATACCTCTTATCACTTTGAGATACATTCCATCAATACCTAGTTTATTGAGAGTTTTTAGCATAAGGTGCTGTTAAATTTTGTTGAAGGCCTTCTTTGCATCTATTGAGATCATCTAGTAGTTTTTGTCTTTGGTTCTGTTTCTGTGATGGATTACATTTATAGATTTGTGTATGTTGAACAAGGCTTGCATCCCAGGGATGAAGCTGACTTGATTGGAATGGACAAGCTTTTTGATATGCTGTTGGATTCGATTTGCCAGTATTATTGAGGATTTTCACATCAATGTTCATCATGGATATTGGCCTGACATTTTGTTTTTAAGTTGTGTCTTTACCAGGTTTTGGTATCAGGATGATGTTGGTCTCATAAAATGAGTTAGGGAGGATTCCCACTTTTGTTTTGTATGGAATAGTTTCAGAAGGAATGGTACTAGCTCCTCTTTGTACCTCTGGTAGAATTAGGCTGTGCACCCGCCTGGTCCTGGCCTTTTTTAGTTGGTAGGCTATTAATTGCTGCATCAATTTGAGACCTTGTTAATGATCTATTCAGTGATTCAACTTCTACCTGGTTTAGTCTTGGGAGGGTGTAAGTGACTAGGAATTTATCCATTTCTTCTAGATTAACTGGTTTATTTGCATAAAGGTATTTGTAGTAATTTCTAATGGTAGTTTGTATTTCTTTTGGATTGGTGGTGATGTTCCCCTTATCATTTTTTATTGCATCTATTCAATTCTTCTCTCTTTTCTTATTTATTATTTTGGCTAGTGATCTATTTTGTTGATCTTTTCAAAATCCAGCTCCTGGATTTATTGATTTTTTTGAAGTTTTTTTTTTTTTGCGTCTCTATCTCCTTCAGTTTTGTTCTGATCTTAGCTATTTCTTGTCTTTTGCTAATTTTAACTTTGTTTGATCTTGCTCCTCTAGTTCTATTAATCATGACATTAGGGTGTTGATTTTAGATCTTTCTTTGCTTCTCATATGGGCATTTAGTGCTATAAATTTCCCTCTAGACACTACTTTAAATGTGTCCCAGAGATTCTGGTACATTGTTCATTCTCACTGGTTTTGAAAATATCTTTATTTCTGCCTTCATTTCATTATTTATCCAGTAGTCATTCAGGAGCAGGTTGTTCAGTTTCCATGTAGTTGTATGGTTTTGAGTGAACTTCTTAATCCTGAGTTCTAATTTGATTGCACTGTGGTCTGAGAGACTGTTTGTCATGATTTCTGTTTGTTTGCATTTGCTGAGGAGTGATTTACTGCCAATTATGTGGTCAATTTTAGAGTAAGTGTGATGAGGTGCTGAGAAGAATGTATATTCTGTGGATTTGGGATGAAGCGTTCTGTATATGTTTATTAGGTCCACTTGGTCCAGATCTGATTTCAAGTCCTGGATATCCTTGTTAGTTTTCTGTCTCATTGATCTGTCTAATATTGACAGTGGGGTGTTAAAGTCTCCCACTATTATCGCATGGGAGTCTAAGTCTCTTTGTAGGTAGTTAAGACCTTACTTTATGTATTTGGGTGATCCTGTATTGGGTGCATATATATTTAGGATAGTTAGCTCTTCTTGTTGCATTTATCCCTTTACCATTATGTAATGTCCTTCTTTGTCTCTTTTGATCTTTGTTGCTTTAAAGTCTATTTTATCAGAGACTAGGATCCCTGCTTTTTTTTTTTCCTCTCCATTTGCTTGATATATCTTCCTCCATTCCTTTATTTTGAGCCAATATGTGTCTTTGCATGTGAGATGGGTCTCCTGGATACAGCACAGCAATGGGTCTTGACTCTTTATTGAATTTGCCAGTCTGTGTCTTTTGATTAGGGCAGTTAGTCCATTTACATTTAAAGTTAATATTGTTACATGTGAATTTGATCCTGCCATTTTGATGCTAACTGGTTGTTTTGCCCATTAGTTGATGCAGATTTTTCATAGTATTGATGGTCTTTACCATTTGGTACTTTTTTGCAGTAGCTGGTACTTGTTGTTCCTTTCCATGTTTAGTGCTTTCTTCAGGAACTCTTATAAGGCAGGCCTGGTGGTGATGAAACTTCTCAGTATTGCTTGTCTGTAAAGGATTTTATTTCTCCTTTGCTTATGAAGATTAGTTTGGATGGATATGAAATTCTGGATTGAAAACTCTTTTCTTTATGGATGTGGAATATTGGCCCCCACTTTCTTCTGGCTTTTGGGTTTCTTCTGAGAGATCTACTGTGCGTATGATGAGCTTCCCTTTGTGGGTATCCCGACCTTTCTCTTTGGCTGCCCTTAGCATTTTTTCTTTCATTTCAACCTTGGTGAATCTGACGATTATGTGCCTTGGGGTTGCTATCCTTGAGGAATATCTTTGTGGTGTTCTCTGTATTTCCTGGATTTGAATGTTGGCTTGCCTTGCTAGGTTGGGGAAGTTCCCTTGGATAATATCCTGAAGAGTGTTTTCCAACTTGGTTTCCTTCTACCCATCACATTCAGTTACACTGATCAAATGTAGGTTTGATCTTTTCACATAATCCCATATTTCTTGGAAACTTTGTTCATTTCTTTTCATTCTTTTTTCTAATCTTGCCTTCTCACTTTATTTCATTGAGTTGATCTTCAATCTCTGATATCCTTTCGTCCACTTGATCAATTCAGCTATTGAAACTTGTGAATGCTTCATGAAATTCTCGTGCTGTGTTTTTCACCTCCATCAAGTTGTTTATGTTCTTCTCTATGCTGGTTATTCTAGTTAGCATTTCATCCAACCTTTTTTTCAAGCTTCTTAGTTTCCTTGCATTGGGTTAGAAGATGCTCCTTTAGCTTGGAGAAGTTTGTTATTAACTACTTTGTGAAGCCTGCTTCTGTCAATTCATCAAACTCATTCTCCATCCAGTTTTGTTTCCCTGCTATTGAGGAGTTGTGATCCCTTGGAGGCAAAGAGGCATTCTGTTTTTTGCTGATTTCATCCGTTTTGTGCTGGTTTCTTCCCATCTATGTGAATTTATCTACCCTTGGTCTTTGAAGTTGGTGACTTTTGGATGGGGTCTCTGAGTGGACGGACATCCTTTCTGTTGATGTTGAAGCTATTTCTTTGTTTTTTCATTTTCCTTCTAACAGGTCCCTCTGCTGCAGGTCTGCTGGAGTTTGCTAGAGGTCCACTCTAGACCCTGTTTGCCTGGAAATCACCTGCTGGGGCTGCAGAACAGCAAAGATTGATGCCTGTTCCTTCTTCTGGTAGATTTGTCCCAGAAAGGTACCTGCCAGGTGTCAGCCAGAGCTCTCCTGTATGAGCAACTACCAGTCAGGATACATGGGAGTCAGTGAGCCACTTGAAGAGGCAGTCTGTCCCTTATCAGAGCTCAAGTGCTGTGCTGGGAGCTCCGTTGCTCCCTTCAGAGCTCCTAGGCAGGAACGTTTAAGTCTGCTGAATCCAAACCCACAACCACCCCTCTTCCCAGGTGCTCTGTCCCAGAAAGGTGGGGGCTTTATTTATAAGTCCCTGATGTACTGCTGCCTTTTTTCAGAGACACCTTGCCTAACAAAAAGGGAGACTAGTCACAATCTGCCTACAGAGGCCTTGTTGACCTGCCGTGGGCTCCACCCAGTTGCTGTGTAAACTTCCCGATGACTTTGCTCATACAGGCGAGGTTTAAAACTGCCTACTTGAGCCTCAGTAATGGCAGACGCCTCTCCTCCCACTGAGCTCAAATGTCCCAGGTTGAGCTCAGACTGCTGTGCTGGCTGTGAGAATTTCAAGCCAGTGGACCTTAGCTTGATGAAGTTAGTACATAGTAGGCCCAATTTTTTTCCCATTTTCTTTAGTTTGGGAAATTTGATTTTAAAATGCTGCTTTTAAAATATATATTGTGTATCCCTAGCAAGAGTTGATGAGATGGCACCATGTACCCACAAAAACAACAAAAATTAAAAAGTAGATGATACAAGTAGAGGCAATAATATGGAGAAATGAGCACTCATATACATTGCTATTGGGTGAGCAAAACTGAAAATAATTTTGGAGAAGCTGAAATTGTGTAGGTGTGCTTCCAAAATACCTAGAAATTCTACCACAAGGCACATTACCAGAGGAATTCTTTCACACATGCATAGGGAAGCACACACAAGAATGTTTGGCATGGCAGTTTTTGAAATAGGAATCAGAAACAGCTGAAATAATTGAAAGATAGAATGGATGAATACAATGTCTTTTCATGTGATATGAGGTTTTATAATATTAAAAGGAATAAATTAGACCTGCATACATCAGAACTGACATATTTCAACATCTCAAAACCACAATTTTTGAGAAGAAACAGATGCTTGACCCTGGATGCCTGTAAGAAGGTGGAGAGGTAGATGAGCAAGGTTTGGGTGATAAAATGAACCAAAAAATGATGAGCTAGGCTTGGACCAATATTCATAATTGTACTTTGAACTGAGTATGACAGATTTTATCAATCTCATAATGTTTTCCTGAGGTTCATATAGTAACAAATGAAACAGTATCAATAGTAGACATATTATATATTTTTATTCCTGAAAATATTTATATTGAGAGTTGACAGAAACCATTTGGGGTCATTAAAAAAATAGGCAAGATTCTGCTTTGCTGAGACTTTTCCCCCTTCTAGTGGACAGGACAGGCTCTCAAGACAGACTCCACGTGGGCTTGCTCTTTTGTGGCGCCCTTCTGGCCCTTGTAAACATTTATTAAACTTTTGCCCCTGGCAACTTCTGGTCAGTGCCAGTGATCAGAACCTCTCCTTTAATTTTCTAATCAAGTCACCTTTTGTTTTAAATTTTTAAGGCATCAGATACCACTTCATCATATTCTCCTAACTGCAAAGGAAACAAAAACTAAGTTTTCAGAAGAGACTCTTCAGAAACGAACTCAGTAGTCCTGTGGTAAGAGGAAAGCACTCTCCTTGGTGGAAGGTGGGACCCACAGTGTAATTCTCTCCAATGAAATCTCTTCAGTTTCTCTTCTAATCTCCAGCAACCCAATCATTTTATACTCTTAAACTGGGTGAAGCACTTAAGAGTTGAGTTATTCCCTTTTGTTTGATACCTTCTTTTTTTTAATCTGTGTTCCACTCTAAGCTCCTATTACATTTATTCTGTGTTTCTAGAGGCCAAGAAAACCACTTTCTCATTTTAGAATCTCCACTGCTAATGCAGTGTCTGGCATATAGTAGGTGCTTAATAAATGCTTTTAAAATTCATCTGGCATAGTACAACAGCCTCCTCTCTCTCTGCTTTCATTTTTGCCACTCCTTGCTACTCGTCATTTTCCCACACAGCAACCAAAGTGAGTCTTTAAAAATGTCAATTTGAAATGTCACGCCCTGGCCCCAAACCTTCAATGAGCACCTACCACATAGTTGGAATTAAATCCAGCCTCTCTCAGGATGTGCAAGGGCCTGTCTGACTTGGGCGTGATTATTCTTTCCTCTTGCTAACTCCTCACCAGCTACGTGAGCATCTTTGCTGTTCCGACTTGCCAAGCAAGATACTGCTCTAGGAATTTTGTGCTTGCTGTTCAGTTTGATAGCCTCTACCCTCAGACAGTCGTATGCGTATGCCTTCCTCCTTCCCTTCTTCACATCCCTGCTTAACATTCCCCTCAGCTAAGATGCTTTCCAAAAACACTTTACCTAAAATAGCATCTCACTTCAACACTTCCATTGTCTTGTGTGGGTTTATTTCTTCATAGCCCTACCTGACAGTATATATTTGTCACTTCCTATTAGATCAGGAACTCCATGAGGACAGGGATTTTATTGGTTTTGTGCATTGCCCTATCCCTAGTACCTAGGTCAGTCGCTGGCAGATAACAGGTATCATCCTTAGCAGTATGGGGTCAACAGTTTCTCCCATTCTGAGAACTTGGGTGGTTGAGCGCTTTCAGCAGAAGCTCCTCACTGAGCCATTCAAAGCTGTGCAGGATCTGACCCATCTTCCTTTCTTTTTCTTTGTGCTTTAATTTCTTATCAATTGCCCTTGCTTTCTAGTTTAGGAAATTATGCAGGCTGAATTCAGAACGTGGATGGCTGAGTTAGCTCACACTGTGTTTTATTCTTTTCAAAATTAAATCTGTATGCTTTACATGGCATATATGCTCTATAGTTCACCCAAGTCCTGGATACTCTGTATAATAAGGCTCTCAGACAGTTTAGATCATTTACGTTATTCATCTGGCTCCCTTACACTTCTGGACAAATTTATTTCATCATACTTCTCAAAGTCACTTTTTTTTTTTTAAATTGCTATTCCTGTGATTTTTCCCAAATACCTCCTTTTACACAAAACTCTCTCTTCCATTTCTATCTATTGAGCCCCATCTATTTTCAGCTTGGCTCAGCCAGTGTCTTGAAGCCTTCCACAGTGCACACTCAGGGGTACAATTTCTCCATCCTTTGAATGCCTGTGGTACTTTGCCTTATCATTTTTAGCTTATCTATGACATTTTTACTTCGGTTATTTATATAAATTATAAAAATATTTCCTTCTGGAGAAAAAGCTTCTGCTTTATTTGCCTTGCATTCTCCAAGGCACCTAGCTCCTAAGCTCAGTATGTATTTACCGAATGAAGGGTGCTTGATGTATGAAAGCAGAAGCAATCTTCACAGTAATTCGAACCAAGTAGGGCAAAGAGTATTCTTCATTGTTTCTAGATGAGGACCCAGGCAAGTTAAATGTGTGCTCAGGTGCCTTGGCTAATGAGTCACACAGCTAGGAATAAAGAGATGTCAGGTCTTCTGAGTATTTGTCCTGATCATCACTTCCAAGTGTTCTGATCATCATTTCCATGAGTCATATCAGTCACAGAAAATCATTCAATATGCCAAATACTAGATGCCTTTTCTACTGAGGCATAGTTCTAAACATTATGGGAGATAATGTTTTAAAATTATACCTATATTGCTCCCCAAACAGCAGTTTTATATTCCTACTTTTCAATAACTTTCATATTGAGCTGAAAACATAGAGTCAAATTCATGTTTTAAAATTTAGCAAAATTTATTAATTGGTTCCTATAAATAAATTTTTTTTTCTGTCTTTGAATTTTACATATGCCTGTCAACTTTTCTTGTTGTGTGAAAAAATAAATTATGACCTTTAACCTTGAAGACCTCTGATTAATTTATCCTATGCCAATAGTATAACACCATAAAAGCAACGCACACTTTCATAATCTTTCATAATATTTCTTGAAAACAATTATTCAACTCTAATAATTGTGAAATCCTGTGATAATCTTGTATTACTTTAGAGAAAAATCATCCCTGTAAGAGCTGTAAAAAAGCATTGAACAAATGTGGAATGGTCAAGTTTTATATTTTATAACATGGGAGCTTCTTCCTAATATCTAGGGAGGCTGGGCATTATTATAAATACGTCAATATGCATATTATGCATCATCCATAGGCTGAATATGTAATATGCCTCTATATATGAAAGTTTTGTTGCACATCTAATTGTCATATTTAGATGTGCCACATTTAGATGTGAGACAAAACTTTTATATGTAGAATGCAGTTAATGTGATTCATTAACTGGAATTTAAAATGATGGTTTTTAAATTAATATTTATAGTAATAAAATTTTATATTATTTATATTAATAAATGAATAAAGTTTATATGTATTTATATTTATATTTTTTTGTAGAGAAAAGGTCTTGTTTGGTTGCCCAGGCTGGTCTTGATTCTCCTGCCTCAACCTCTAGACGTGCTGGAATTACAGCCCAGGCTGGTCTTGATTCTCCTGCCTCAACCTCTAGACGTGCTGGAATTACAGGTATAAGCCACCATGCCTGGCCCTTTTAGCTCTTTATTTTTCCAGAATTTCAGTGAGAAATGTTTTAAAAAATAGCACAAAAATTTATTTATAATCTATTTACTTGAAGAAATGGACCCTTTGACCGCAAATGGTTTACTGGACATTTCTTAAAAATGATATTCTCTCACATAACCACAGAACAATCGTCAAAATTAGAAAATTATTATTGATATTATACTTCTGTCTACTCTGCAGACCCAATTCAAATGTTATGAATTATTGCAATCATTTTACATTTTGTAAGAAAGGAACATTCCAAATCATGTGTTGTGTGCAGTTGTCTCTTTAGTCTCCTTTATTTTGGAAAAGTGTGTGTACTTTTCAAATTTAAATGTTAATTAAATGTAAAATATATACACAGATTGTAAGTGTTCAGTCTGATTAATTTTAACAATTATATATATGTGTGTTACCATCACCCAAAACAAGACACGTCTTCAGCTCTGACAAAGCTTTCCTTGTGCTCATTTCCAGTCAAGTCTCTTCTCCCTAAGAAGGAATTACTTTTCAATTCCTATTTACATAGGTTAATTTTGTCTATGCTTGAAAGTCACATAAATGGATTTATACATGTATACTATTGTGCCTGACTTCTTTCACTCAGCAAAATGTTTTTGATATTAATTCATGTATCAGCAATTTGTTCCTTTTAAATTGCTCAGTAGTATTCCATTACGTGTATACCCTACAATTCATTTATCTATTTTCCTGTGATGGATATATCTAGGCTGTTTTCAGTTTTTGTCTATTATAATAAAACTGCTACAATATGAAAGTGCAAATCATTTAATTAATACATGTTTTCATTCTTCTTAGGGAGAAAACTGGAAATGGAATTGATGAGTTCTAGGGTGGGGGTTTACGTATTTAAGAATTGTCATATTTGTTCACCAAAGTGGATGTGTGATTTTCCACTTCTACCAGCAATACATGAGAGTGTCAGTTTTTCTGTATCCTCACCAAAATGTAGTTTGCCAATCTTTTTTATTTTAACCATCCTAGTGGGTGTGAAATGTTAAATGTCTTCTCTTCTGCTTGTTGACTGTTCATATATTTTCTTTCATGAAGTATCTGTTCAAGTCATTTGTCCATTTTCTAATTGGGTCATTGGACTTTTTATTGTGATTCATAAGAGTTCTTCATATAATCTGTATATGAATCCTTTGTCAGATATATATACTGAAATTTTTTTTCTCAGTCTGTGACTTACCTTTTAATTTTCTTCATGGCGTCTTTGGATGAGTAAAACTTTTAAATTTTGATGAAGTTGTTTCCTTTTTGTGTTATATCTAAGAAGTCTTTGCTTACTAAAAGGGAAGGATAATCTTTATGCTTCATTTTAAAAGCTTTTGGTTCTAGGTTTTATGTTTGGTCTATGAACTTTATTAATTTTTAAATATGTAGTACCTAAGGGCCAAGGTTTGTTTACTTTCATATGAATATCTAGTTGTTTAGATACCATTTGTTAAAAACACTTTTCTTATCCTAATGAATTGTACAGGCATCTTGATGGAAAATCAATTGAATGCATATGTGTGCACTTATCCCTAGATTTTATTAATTTTTTGCATTGATATATCCATCCCATGTCAATATCACATTTTTTGCATTATAGTAGCTTTACAAGAAGTTTGGAATCAGGTAGTGTAAGTCCTTCAACTTTTTTTCTTTTTAAAAAAATTTTTGGACAATTTAGATCTTTTGTATTGTAATACAAATTTTAGAATCAGCTCATCAATTTCTCAAAGAAAAATCCCACTGGGAGGGGATCCAAGATGGCCGTTTAGGAACAGCTCAGGATTGCAGCTCCCAGTGAAAGCGCAGAGGCTGCTGCAGGTGATCCCCAGGCAATCAGGGCCGGGAGTGGAACTCAGCAGACCTACAGCAGAGGGGCCAGACTGTCAGAAGAAAAACCAAGAAACAGAAATAACCTCATCATCAACAAACAGAACGTCCACTCAGAGGCCCAATCTGAAAGCCAGCAACTACAAAGACGACAGGTGGATAAATCCATAAAGATGGGAAGAAACCAGCGCAAAAAGGATGAAAACACCCGAAACCAGAACACCTCTCCTCCTAAAAGGGATCACAACTCCTCACCAGCAAGGGAACAAGGTTGGATGGAGAACGAGTGTGACGAAATGACAGAATCAGGCTTCAGAAGGTGGGTAGTAAGAAACTTCTGTGAACTAAAAGAACATGTTCTAACCCAATGCAAAGAAACTAAGAACCTTGAAAAAAGATTTGACAAAATGCTAACGAGAATGGACAAAATAGAAAGGAATATAAGTGAATTGATGGAGCTGAAAAACACAACACGAGAACTTCACGAAGCATGTACAAGTATCAACAGCCGAATTGACCAAGCAGAAGCAAGAATATCAGAGGTCGAAGATTAACTCAATGAAATAAAACGGGAAGGCAAGAATAGAGTAAAAGGGGTAAAAAGGAATGAACAAAGTATCCAAGAAATGTGAGACTATGTGAAAAGACCTAATCTACGTTTGATAGGTGTACCTGAATGCAACGAAGAGAATGAATCCAAGCTGGAAAGTACTCTTCAGGTTATTATCCAGGAAAACTTCCCCAACCTAGCAAGGCAGGCAAATATTCAAGTCCAGGAAATACAGAGAACACCACAAAGATATTCGTCAAGAAGAGCAACCCCAAGGCACATAATCGTCAGATTTACCAGGTTTGAAATGAAGGAGAAAATACTAAGGGCAGCCAGAGAGAAAGGTCGGGTTACTCACAAAGGGAAGCCCATCAGACTCACAGCAGATCTCCCAGCAGAAACCCTACAAGCCAGAAGAGAGTGGGGGCCAATATTCAACATCCTTAAAGAAAAGAACTTTCAACCTAGAATCTCCTATCCAGCCAAACTAAGCTTCATAAGTGAAGGAAAAATAAAATCCTTTGTGAACATGCAAGTACTCAGAGATTTCGTCACCACCAGGCCAGTTTTACAAGAGCTCCTGAAAGAGGCTCTACACATATAAAGGAACAACCAGTACCAGCCACTCCAAAAACATGCCAAATGATAAAGAGAATCAACACATTGAAGAATCTGCATCAACTAATGGGCAAAACAGCCAGCTAGCACCAAATGGCACACATAACAATATTAACCCTAAATGTAAATGGACTAAATGCCCCAATCAAAAGACACAGACTGGAAAATTGGATAAACAACCAAAATCCATCGGTGTGCTGTATCCAGGAAACCCATCTTACATGCAAGGATACACAAAGGCTCAAAATAAAGGGATGGAGGAAGATTTACCAAGCAAATGGAGAGCAAAAAAAAAAAAAAAAAAAAGCAGGAGTTGCAATTCTCATCTCTGATAAATTAGACTTTAAAGCAACAAAGATCAAAAGAGACAAAGAAGGACATTACATAATGGTAAAAGGATCAATGCAACAAGAAAAGCTAACGATCCTAAATATATATGCCCCCAATACAGGAGCACCCAGATACATAAGGCAAGTTCTTAATGACTTACAAAGAGACTTAGACTCCCACACGATTATAGTGGGAGACTTTAACATCCCATTGTTAATATTAGACAGATCAACCAGACAGAAAATTAACAAGGATATCCAGGACTTGAACTCAGACCTGGACCAAGCAAACCTAATAGACATTTACAGAACTCTCCACCCCAAATCCACAGAATATACATTCTTCTCAGCACCACATCACACCTACTCTAAAATTGACCACGTAATTGGGAGTAAATCACTCCTCAGCAAATGCAAAAGAACGGAAATCATAAGAAACAGTCTCTCAGACCACAGAGCAATCAAGTTAGAACTCAGAATTCAAAAACTAACGCAGAACCACACAGCTTCATGGAAACTGAACAACTTGCTCTTGAATGTTGACTGGATCAACAATGAAATGAAGACTGAAATAAAGATATTCTTCGAAACCAACGAGAATGAAGACACAACATACCAGAATCTCTGGGACACATTTAAAGCAGTCTCTAGAGGAAAATATATAGCAATAAGTGCCCACATGAGAAGCAAGGAGAGATCAAAAATTGACACCCTATCATCAAAACTGAAACAGCTAGAGGAGCAGGATCAAAAAAACTCAAAGTCTAGCAGAAGACAAGAAATAACTAAGATCAGAGCAGAACTGAAGGAGATAGAGACACAAAAAACCCTTCAAAAAAATCAATAAATCCAGGAGCTGGTTTTTTGAAAAAATCAACAAAATAGACAGACCACTAGCCAGATTAATAAAAAGGAAAAGAGAGAATAACCAAATGGATGCAATAAAAATCGATAAAGGGGATATCACCACAGATTCCACAGAAACTCAAACCATCATCAGAGATTATTACAAACATCTCTATGCACATAAACTAGTAAACCTGGAAGAAATGGATAAATTCCTGGACACTTGCCTCCGCCCAAGCCTAAACCAGTAAGAAGTCGAAACCCTGAACACACCCATAAAAAGGTCTGAAGTTGAGGCAGCAATTAAGAGCTTACCACCCAAAAAAAGCCCAGGTCCAGACGGGTTCACAGCGGAATTCTACCAGACATACAAAGAGGAGCTGGTACCATTCCTTCTGAAACTATTCCAAACAATACAAAAAGAGGAAATTCTTCCCAAATCATTTTATGAGACCAACATCATCTTGATTCCAAAACCTGTCAGAGACTCAACAAGAAAAGAAAACTTCAGGCCAATATCCATGATGAACATAGATGCAAAAATCTTCAATAAAATACTGACAAGCCGATTGCAACAGCACATCAAAAAGCTTATCCACCATGATCAAGTAGGCTTCATCCCGGGGATGCAAGGCTGGTTCAACACACACAAGTCTATAAACGTAATTCACCACATAAACAGAACCAAAGACAAAAACCACATGATTATCTCAATTGATGCAGAGAAGGCCTTTGACAAAATTCAACAGCCCTTTATGCTAAAAACCCTCAATAAGCTAGGTATTGACAGAACGTATCTCAAAATAATAAAAGCTATTTATGACAAACCAACAGCCAATATCATACTGAATGGGCAAAAACTGGAAGCATTTCCCTTGAAATGTGGCACTAGAGAAGGATGCCCTCTCTCACCACTCCTGTTCAATATAGTACTAGAAGTTCTAGCCAGAGGAATTAGGCAAGGAAAGGAAATAAAGGGTATTCAAATAGGAAAGGAGGAAGTCAAATTGTCTCTATTTGCAGACGACATGATTGTATATCTAGAAGACCCCATTGTCTCAGCCCAAAAGTTCCTGAAACTGATAAGCAACTTCAGCAAAGTCTCAGGATACAAAATCAATGTGCAAAAATCACATGCATTCCTATACACCAATAACAGACTTAAAGACAGCGAAATCAAGAACGAACTTCCATTCACAATTGCCACAAAGAGAATAAATTACCTAGGAATACAACTAACAAGGAACGTAAAGGGCCTCTTCAAGGAGAACTACAAGCCACTGCTCAACGAAATAAGAGAGGACACAAACAGATGGAGAAACATTCCATGTTCATGGTTAGGAAGAATCAATATTGTGAAAATGGCCATACTGCCCAAAGTAACTTACAGATTGAACGCTATCCCTATCAAACTACCAATGACATTTTTCACAGAACTGGAAAAAAACACCTTAAACTTCATATGGAACCAAAAGAGAGCCTGCATAGCCAAGTCAATTCTAAGCAAAAAGAACAAAGCAGGAGGCATCACACTACCGGACTTCAAACTATACTACAAGGCTTCAGTAATCAAAACAGCATGGTACTGGTACCAAAACAGAGATATAGGCCAACGGAACAGAACAGAGGTCTCGGAGGCAACACAACATATCTACAACCATCTGATCTTTGACAAACCAGACAAAAACAAGCAATGGGGAAAGGATTCCCTGTTTAATAAATGGTGTTGGGAAAACTAGCTAGCCATGTGCAGAAAGCAGAAACTGGACCCCTTCCTGACACCTTACACTAAAATTAACTCCAGATGGATTAAAGACTTAAACATAAGACATAACACCGTAAAAACCCTAGAAGAAAATCTAGGCAAAACCATTCAGGTCATAGGTGTAGGCAAGGACTTCATGACCAAAACACCAAAAGCATTGACAACAAAAGCCAAAATAGACAAATGGGACCTAATCAAACTCCACAGCTTCTGCACAGCAAAAGAAACAGTCATTAGAGTGAATCGGCAACCAACAGAATGGGAAAAAATTTTTGCAGTTTACCCATCTGACAAAGGGCTGATATCCAGAATTTACAAAGAACTAAAACAGATTTACAAGAAAAAAAATTAACAAGCCCATTCAAAAGTGGGCAAAGGATATGAACCGATACTTTACAAAAGAAGGCATACGTGAAGCCAACAAACATATGAAAAAATGCTCACCATCGCTGGTCATCAGAGAAATGCAAATCAAAACTACATTGAGATACCATCTCACGCCAGTTAGAATGGCGATCATTAAAAAATCTGGAAATAACAGATGCCGGAGAGGATGTGGAGAAATAGGAACACTTTTACACTGTTGGTGGGAGTGTAAATTAATTCAACCATTGTGGAAGACAGTGTGGCAATTCCTCAAGGACCTAGAAATAGAAATTCCATTTGACCCAGCAATCCCATTACTGGGTATATATCCAAAGGATTATAAATCATTCTACTATAAGGACACGTGCACATGAATGTTCATTGCAGCACTGTTTACAATAGCAAAGACCTGGAACCAACCCAAATGTCCATTGATGATAGACTGGACAGGTAAAATGTGGTACATATACACCATGGAATATTATACAGCCATCAAAACCATCAAAAATGATGAGTTTGTGTCCTTTGTAGGGACATGGATGAACCTGGAAACTATCATTCTCAGCAAACTGACAGAAGAGCAGAAGATCAAACACCACATGTTCTCACTCATAGGCGGGTGTTGAACAATGAGAACACATGGACACAGGGAGGGAAGCACTACACACTGGGGTCAGTTGGGGGGAAATAGGGGAGGGACGGTGGGGGGTGGGGAGCTGGGGAGAGTTAGCAAGGGGAGAGATGCCAGATGTAGGTGATGGGGAGGAAGGCAGCAAATCACACTGCCACGTGTATACCTATGCAACAATCTTGCATGTTCTTCACATGTACCCCAAAACCTAAAATTCAATAAAATAAATAAATGGGGGGGAAAAAAAAGAAAAATCCTGCTGAAATTTTATAGTGATTGTGTGGATTCTAAGATCAGTATGGAAGAATGAACAGGCTAAAATTGTTAATAAATCTAATGAAGATTTGTTTACAACCTCAACAGTTTTAACAGTCTTCTAGTCTCTGAGTATGTTGTATCTGCCTTATAGGTCTTCTCCAGTTTCTGTCAGCAATATCTTGTATCTCTGCTCTTTTTAATTTGTCAGGTAGTCTACAATATGTATTTTTCTTTTTGATAGTTACATACTCTAGCCATAGCAAATAAATCAGCAATTTGGATCTTCTAATCAAATAGATCCATTTAAGGAAACAAATTCTTTAATTCATAGGTGAAGAATGGGGAACAGGTTTTGATAGTCTCAAACTGGCTGAAATAGTAAATATACTTCCTTTTAGATCTGCTGACCTTTTGGGGAGTAAACTCAGAAAATTCTGTTTCAAAGAAACTGCAATAGGCAAATCAAGGTTGACTTAATTGTCTAAGTCAGCAAACAATTAGAACCATCAGACATGTGCTTCCTAAAACAAGAAACTAGATTCTAAGAAAAAGATAAACAGGCGGGGCGTGGTGGCTCACGCCTATAATCCCAGCATTTTGGGAGGCCGAGGCGGGAGGATCACGAGGTCAACAGATCGAGACCATCCAGGTCAACATGATGAAACCCTGTCTAAACTAAAAACACAAAAAAATTAGCTGGGCGTGGTGGCACGTGCCTGTATTCCCAGCTATTTGGGAGGCTGAGACAGGAGAATTGCTCGAACCTGGGAGGCGGAGGTTGCAGTGAGTTGAGGTCTCGACCCTGCAGTCCAGCCTGACGCCTGG